>NC_081553.1:219278114-219298114 GCF_963082655.1 Stomoxys calcitrans
TTTAGATATTGCTTTTATCCAAGCCCAGATGCTCCTCAATACATTACAGGAAAATTCCGTTATATATAATTGCTTGCCTGCAATGGTTATATGTGGGATATTGAAAGGATAAACTTTGCTTCTAAGTTGCGTCGCTTCGCGGCAAGCCCTGCGTTCTCGGCAATAAAATGGAGGCTCCTAACATTATTCTCCTATTCATGACGGATTAAATTGATTTAAAGGATTTCATCAATTTAAGTTATTTCATAAGGAATGTCCCATGCAGATACCCACATGTAGGAAGTAACACCTGTTCTCATGCTGCCTGCACTGCATCCCCTGCCCGCCTTCTTTTATATGATGGTGCAGACCTCTCCCTCTTTCACTCTCCTAGGTGATTTTGCTCCATTCATCGTTCACATTATTTGCATAATATTTTACATTTTCCTTAGTGCAAAAGCGGATGCTGCTGGTGCGCTTAGATGCGGGCAGGCAATACCAACGGGGAGTTTTCATGCAACACAAAACATTTTTGTGGTGCGAAGGTGCATGAAATGGAACCCACAAAGTAATGAAAAGAAAAGATGTAATAAACATGTCTACCAGCGCCAACTTAATGGCCATAATAGTTATGTTGCACTAAGCCAAGCCAACAAATACAAATAAAGTGAAAGGGGGGAGAGAGAGAGAGAGGCAGGGAGTGTTTGGGCTATGAAGGGCTTCTCTCCAAGCTTTTCATAAATTAATATGAAATAAAAATTCATTTTAAATACCTGCAGTCAAGGATGGTTGTAGTCATTGCCATTGCCGCAACACGCTTTGGGTTGTTTGGCTGCAACCACCATGCGGCAACCTTATTTGTCTTGCTCTCAATAATAGCGAGTAGAAGCGGTTTGGTGCAGCATCACATCATATTAAATGCAGTTAATGAATTCCAGAACCGTATAATTTTTTTCTGTTTTTGTTCTAGTCAAATATTAGAAAACAACCGCAGCAGCAATAGAAATAAATGAGCAGAAGCTGCAGTTGAAAGGGAGTGGGATTTTGCCAAGGATATGTCATGCATGTTTAACATATAAGGCAATGTTCGCTCTTGAATATTGTCTCAGACATAAAATGCTTAAAAAACGAACACCATGTTGAGTTTAAAATATGGGTAATTTAAATGCCGCTAGGTTAGGTTAGGTTTAAGTGGCAGTCTGCCATCAGACTCACTCAGACGTTTTCGCCCATTGTGCTACCACAGGAACAGAAGAAGGAAGATGTCTTCTAGTTCCCACCGTTGAACCATCCAGATCGCTTTAAAAAGCCCATAAACTTGTGAATGTTCACATCCGCTAAATCCGACAGATTCTCAAAGAAAGAGAACCTTAAGTGGAACTCCTTCTAACTGCTAATGGGGTACAAACACACACAGAAGGTGTTCTTTAGTCTCTTCTTCTTCGATGTCCTCACAGCTTCTGCAAAAGTCATTGCTGGCAACCTTCAGTGTATCAGCATGGTTTCCGATTAGACAGGGACCTGTCATGACGGACACCATGATTGAGACGTCTGTTCTAGCCAATGACAGCAAAGCAGTAGATCTCTTTAAGTCTAGATTAGGTCACCTGGTTTTGGAATGCTCACAGCCTACTTTTTGTGACCATATATCATTCGTTGTCTTTCGGGCCTGGTCTTGAAAACTTAGCTTATATGTCGCTAGAGGCATACCCACAGATTTCAGTATCCCTGGAATTTGTAACGTAGTTCCCAGTCTCGCAAGTTCATCTGCTTTAGAATATCCCGGGATATTCCTGTGGCCCGGCACCCAGAACAGGTAAATTTTGAACTGTTCAGCCCTCTCGTTGAAAGATCTGCGAAAATCGAGGGCGATTTTTGTGTTCAGAAATGTGTTCTCCAGGGATTTAATGGCTGCCTGGCTGTCTGAGAAGATATTTATGGCAATCCTGGTAATGACATTATATCTGAGCCATTCCACCACTTCCTTAATTGCAAGGATCTCCGCTTGATACACATTGCAGTGATCGGATAACCTTTTTAGTAATGACCAGTTCTAGATCTTTAGAGTACACCCCAAGGCCCACCTGGTCGTTTAGTTTGGAACCATCCATATAAAAGTCCATGTAACTTTTGTTTCCAGGGATATTGCAGTTCCAATTGGTTCTATCAGAAATAGTGGTACAATAGTTTTCATCAAAAAGCAGCTCAGGTAGGGTGTACCACCACATGACCAATGAGAAAGCTCCCTTAACCTCACCGCAGTGGTCGCTGCAATTTGTCTACCCACAATGTCCAGAGGCTTTAAATGCAGCATTAAATTAAGTGCATCAGATGGTGTCATCGACACCATCTGATGCACTTTGTGCGACTGTGATGCACAAACAAGCCTTCCTTTGGATCCGTTTGGAAGTATTGAGCAGTAGGTGGCTTTTTGAAGCCCCGTCCACCTGATCACAACACCATATAGCATTAAAGGTCTGACAACTGCAGTATATACCCAACTAGCTGACCCGGGCCCGCTCCGCTGCGCCTTCTTATACTTTATATGGAACAACAGTTTCCTTCGAATATTTATTTTCGACAATTAAAGATCTTTTAGTGAAATACCATGCTAACTTGACTAACAGTTTTACCATATAAGTGGCTTTATCTGAATCCCATATGATCTTTATTGGTCTACGAATTTAAGTTTGGATGTAAGGTGTACTCCATTCTTAAAATACTTCATTTCAGCCCGATATTCTCATGATGTCTGATTTAGTTGTGTTTTCGGTGGAGAGGTGGTCCCCCAGATACTTGGCCCTGAAAAAATATCAGCATCGTGCTCTTCTCTCAAATACCATTTATTTAAACCCCATATTGCCATTGGCTTAAGAGGAGTTTACAGGATGAGGCATCCCCCAAATACATGGCTCCTTTGGGGGTGTTTTGGGAAAGGGGTGATGCCCTAAATACATGGTCCTACATTTGGATATCAAATTTGAATTCTACTCCCAAATACCTTTATTGGAGCCCCATATCGCCATGGTCACTAAAAAATTGCTGTTTGTGGGGTATTTTGGGAAAGGATAGACCCCCAGAAAATTGGTCCCGAAAATGGGTATCAATTCTTGCTCTACCCCCCAGTACCTTTCATTTAAGCTTCACATTGACATGGTAGGTAAATATGCCCGATTAAGGGGTGTTTTGGGGATTGGAATGGTCCCCCAATCACTAAGCCCGGACAATATATCAGCAACGTGCTCTATTCTCATATACCTATATATGATTTATTTGAACCCCATATTGCCATTGGCCTCAAAATTGGACATCAAATTCGTTTTCTAATCTCATTTGAACTCCTTATTGCAAAAGTCAGCAAATATGTCCGGTTTAGGGTATTGGCCCTAAAAACTATGAATATTTAGTTCCACTCTCTTTAAGACCCAAATTGTCTTGGTGAGCAAATACATCCTATTTGGGGGTTGTTATGGTAGTGGGACGTCCGCTAGACAGTTGGCCCCCAATGTTGATATCAGATACATGGTCTACTCCCACATACCTTTAATTTGAGTCTCATATTTTCATAGTCGGCAAACATGACCGGCTTGGGGGGTGTTTTGAGGAATGGGCGGCCACTCAGTGAGGTGGCCTTGAAAATATATATCGGATTCGTGTTCCACTTTAAAAACCCTCTTATTTGAGCCTCATATTGCAATAGTCAAAAAATACTTACTATTTGGGTGGCGTTGTGGGGGTGGCGTGGCCCCATAGACACTTTTCACGAATATTGATATCAAATTCGTGCTTTTCTCCCAAAGACCTTTCATTTGAGCCCCATATTGCTATGGTCGTAAATTTGTCCCCTTTGGGGGATGTTTTTGGTGAGAGGCGGCTCCCCAAACACTTGGTCCCATATTCAGATATCAGATTCGTATTCTACATTCAAATACCTTTTATTTAAGCCCCATATTCCCATGGTCAGTAAATAAGTCCAGTTTGGGGGGTGTTTTGTGGAAGGGGTGGACCCCCAGAAACATGGTCCCACATTTGGATATCAGATTCGTATTCTACTCGCAAATACTTTTCATTTGAGTCCCATATTGCCGTGGTCGGTAAATATGTCCGATATAGGGGTATTTTGGGGCTTGGGGTGGTCCCTCTAGCACTTGGTCCGACAAATGGATATTAGATACGTTTTCTTATCTTAAATACCTTTCATTTGATTCCCATATTGTCGTGATTGGCCTAAATATATGTTTGGTGGGTTTTTGGGTGGGGCAGCCCCCCTAGGTACCCCATCCGTAATTTGGATACAAAATTTTTTATTTTTAGGATGCTATATGAAAGAACACAAAATTTCGCTTAAATCGCACCGCCCATCTCCAAGATCTGGCGTTTCTGAAAATTAAGGTAAGGGGGAGGGTCCGCCCCCCTTCAGATATCAAAAAGTGTAGTACCCTATTTTCAACACGGGGTTATTATGCACCACCTGTGAAAATTTCAAGAAAATCGGTTCAGCCGTTTCTGAGTCTATAAGGAACACACAAACATACAAACAAACAAACAAACACAATTTGATTTTTATATATAAGATGCATGACACGCGGTCTAAACCCCCAACTTTTGCCAAAGGCTCTCTTGCAGGTTTATACGGCCAGAGTTGATACGGCCATAGTCGGTGTTGACAAATTTTTTCACAGCTTGTGACTCTGTAATTGCATTCTTCCTTCTGTCAGTTATCAGCTGTTACTTTAAGCTTGCTTTAGAAAAAAAAAGTGTAAAAAAAGTATATTTGTTTAAAGTTCATTCTAAGTTTTATTAAAAATGCATTTACTTTCTTTTAAAAAATCCGCAATTACTTTTTGGGCAACCCAATAATATGACATTCTGATACAAGCGGAGTATATCTCCCTAAGCCGGGGAAACAGTCTATCAGACACAGCTTGTAATTCAACCGGTGATACATCATCAGGGCCTGGCGACTTAAAGGAGTCAAAACTTTTTATCGCTCAAAGCATTTTCGGCTCAGACACCATTTCCCTAATAGCCTCAGACGAATGCATACCAGTGACAACCTCTTCTGGCGCCACTTTGTCCGTTGGCGAATTTCCCGGGATATGTGTATCAACGAGTAGTTCTAGCGTTTCCTCTCACTAGACATTGTCCATACATTCCCTGACTTCTGAATATACCCCGCCATAATAGGTCTCGAGGACTGAATCTTACTTAGCCTAGAGGCCTCAGATGTATCCTCCACGCAGCTGCAAATTTTTACCCAATATTTGTTCTGAGCCTTTCCCATCTCGCCCTTATATATTCTTAACTTATCCTTATAGATTTCCAAAACCTGTGCTGCTCTTGTGGCTTTTGCTCTGCAGCATTATATTCCGCCAAAAAATTTGTCAAGTCTTTTAACACCAAACTTTCTGACGCTGTTTGTAGTGTGACGTTTTAGTTTCAACTTAACACTCACCATTTTAAGTGTTGGCAATGTCTATAAAAAAAAATTTTTTTGGCTTAACAAAATATCACTCTATGACAGCAAAGAACAACAGTCAGCAAGAGAAAGTCAAAAAAAAACGAACTGCACCCAACATATCACACACACACACACAAACAAAATTCTAAGGGCAGGATGCATACTACCTGCTGCACAACTCCAACGGTGAAAATGAGCGAACATCCATAGAGATAATGAGTAACGTGTAACGCATCATAAATCTCAAGTAATTATAAACATTTTTGCCAGTCTCCAACAGTGTTTATGTTGTGATTCGTAACACTATGTGTGTGTGTGTAACACAGAGACACTGTTTTCTAGCCATGTGCGACCTATACAGGCATGCTGCCAAGCATGCTCATAAAGAATAGTTCACATCTTACTTGTGGCGGGAGTTTTATTTTCTGGTAAAACAGAATAAAGTTTTGCATTAAAATAACTGTTCACACAATACTTGGGAAATGGTGTAATGGTGGAAGAAATAGTGAGAGAGAGCAAACAGTGCTGCCAAATACGGCTGTTACTGAAAACAAAAACTTCAGGAAACCTTTAAAAACCCAAGACTTTTTCGTATGTTGACCAGTGTGCAAAGTTTGAGGTTCAATGGACAGGAGTCCATAATCTTGTATCTCGAAATTCAGAATCCTTTGGAACTTCGGCTCCAGCCTGAATATTGGTGAGACCCCATAAGGTAGCCATGTGGAAGTCTCTTGGGATCAAACCGCAGTGAGAGCAATAATCGGCGTTCTGTGCTCCATATATCGAAAGAAATTTTAGATGGTTCTGTGTTCCCAACCAAGGTGCTGAACACTTTCAAACAACGCACAGTGGAATGAGATGGGAAAAAAATCTGCAGTTAAAGAACGGATGGAAATAGCTCTTTGAAATCTTGAAAACGTAATTTGAGGAGTTAAGGAGATGATGATTGGAGGACTGCATGCCATGCGGCTTCCGGAAAAGATATTTGGGGCTTGTGTTTCAATTGGCCTTGTGTCGACTGCGTGACGAGGGTTAGAATCGCTTTTATTATCAAAACGGGAACCAACCCAGGTCCAGGAGTGGCTTGGACCAAGGTTTTAAGGCCAATTAGTCTTTCGTCTTGAAAACACTTGAGAGACTGTTGGACGCATACTTTAGAGATCAGCTTGACCCAATATTGGTAAGCGAACTTGGGGACTTCACTTTGGCGGCGTTTTTGTATATAGAAGTGGCTTGGAGTTTGGGTCCATTCGTTGTTCTCCGATTGATATGACATTACAAGGCAGAATTATCAATGCATCACCGGCTGAAGGCTCGGTGAGAAAGATTGTCACAAAAAGGAAGCCACAGTGGTGGATTTATTGGGATTTTCCTTTGGTCCTTTGAGGAGGAAAGAGTTAAAGTGGTTGCTTATGCTGATGATATCGTCATTTTGATTGGCAATCTCTTTCTCTCTTCTATAAGGCACTGCAGGGAAGCTGTCTAGATGGACAAGAATCGGTGGGCTTAGCATAAACCTCAGTAAGAAAGACCTGTTGTTGTTCACAAGAAGGAGCAACTATGACAAGTTTAAGGGACCGGTCCTTGATGGAGTGGAGCTGCCACTCTCTCGGGAGACTTAATACCAGGGCGTTATACTTAAGCAGAAATTGAAGTGTAGAAGAAACGTTGAGGAGTAAAAGGGGGCTAAAGTCAAATCGATGGGTAGGAGTTGGGGACTAAGGCCAGAAACGGTCCATTGAATGTACACCAAATGCAAATTGCTAATTTTGCCCATGAACATTCCACTAAGGAACAGGGGCAAACTTCTCACATATCAATGAGTGCAGTCCGATTCAAGTTTTAAGCTCAATGATAAGGGGCCTCCTTTTTATAGCCGAGTCCGAACGGCGTGCCGCAGTGCGACACCTCTTTCGAGAGAAGTTTTACATGGCATAGTAGCTCACAAATGTTGCCAGCATTAGGAGGGGAAAACCACCGTTGAAAATTTTTTCTGATGGACTCGCCAGGATTCGAACCCAGGCGTTCAGCGTCATAGGCGGACATGCTAACCTCTGCGCTACGGTGGCCTTAATTACCTGGTATGGCATCGGGCTCCCAAGAAGGGGTCTACACTGTGTGATGGTGAGGGTACAGGGTATTTTGGGAGTGCTGATATCGTGGGTGAGGAGAAGTGCTACGAGAGCAGCACTGAATGCGATATTTGGACTGAAAAGTCTATACTTAAAGTGCACGGCATTGAAGACTGCCCCCAGCCTGAGGGTATCATGGACATGGCGCTCCTTGGATACCGGGCATTCATTTGTTCTGCAAAAGGTCGCTGGCGCGGTACGACTACGTGGCATGGGCGATGCGACGGATTATGTGCGGGGCGGATAGTTCTTCGATGGCGACCTGGAGGTTTGATGTAGGAGCTTCGCTCAATTCCTAGGTCCCTCTGTTCAAACAGAGGGGACCACGGGGGACCATTTAGTTGGAAAGTATGTAATAGCTCTTCGTCTGAAGCGGAATATTATAGCTACCCAGATACTGTGTTATTTTGGGATTTTCTTACCAATTGATTTCCTGGGTGGGACACAATGCTGTATAAAAGCAGGATAATCGTAGTGTATATGGAGTTTAATGGGGATGGTAGGAAGGACGGGAGAAGTGATAAGACGATGAATAGATGAATAGATGAGTGGTAAGTAGGCTACATTGACAAGGACAGTGAGCTGAAGGAGGCTGAACCATGAAGTTTCCAAGCTGGTCAGAAGAAGGTGGATGTGAATGTGGCAATGATGGGTGGTAGCGATATGACAAGGGATGAATGGGCTGAAGATGGCTGGACCATGAAGTCTTGGAGCTGGTCGAGTGGGTGTGTGTGAGAAGTTCTGAATTTTTAACACGGTGTCGCTGCTATTCTTTGTGGCTTACATACTGTACGCCTTGTGTGTGAATGTTTCGGTGGCTCTCCTGTTTTGGCTCAGACATGTGTTGAGTCATTTTGTATTATGCCACCTAATTTGTGACTGTTTTCAAATGAGGTCTTGCTATGGGATGGTGGTTGCATCATCCCACCAGGTGTCTCAGTTCAACTCGAAGTAGTTGGACTACGTGGTCAAATCAGAGTCCTTAATGTGGTACCACGGGAATCAGGGGCCCCTGGAAATTCGTTTCCAGCCTCAGTAATGGTGAGGCCCCATTTGGGAGCAACGTGGTGGCTGTGGTTTAACACCTTAAATCCCTGGAAGGGATTTTTGATGCTCGGGGTGGAGTTGCATGTACTCAACCGGTTGCCGTAACCCATAGAACGAAAAGAGTTTGGATAGTGGTCTGCTCCTAACCAAGGGGGAGGACACGGTACTCATGCTAGCTCCGTCTATGTATGGGTGCGTTGGTAGATCCATCGTTTTCACCCGCGGTTAACAGCCCTGCAGGTTTAAGTCATCGTGGCAGATGCCTGCATAAAACACCATTTGAAATTTGTTCAAACGGATATGTCCAAGGTGCATGGGGGGCACTGGGACAGAGGTTTTTTTTTTTTGAATTTCTAGGATTTAGGTAGTCACATAGACATCTGGACGGTATCAGTATCAGTATCTTCAGGCTGAGGCTTTTCACAGGGCCTTGGATGTAATCCTGAGTCAGTTGCAGCGGCTCTATCAGACTGTCACGATTTGTTTAAACGGTCAAATGGCGCTAAAGGCCCTGTCTGCGGGTCGGAAGATGCAAGGAACAACTCAAACGTTTGGGAGCAGCTGTCACATTGTGGTGGGTTCAGGGCCAACAAGGGGTGGTGGGGAAAAAAGGGGCTGACTAGCTGGCCAAGTTTGGCTAGAGGATAAACCGATCTACCGATTGGGGGTCTTTAAGCCATAAAAGCCGCAAAGGCGCATTTATTGTCCGATGTCGAAGAAATTTGGGACAGTGAGTTGTGTTAGAACCCTCGATATATTTCTCCAATATGGCACAGATCGGTCCAGATTTGGATATAGTTGCCATATAGACCGATCTCTCGATTTAAGGTTTTGGGCCCATAAAAAGCGCATATATTGTCCGATGTCGACGAAATTTTGAACAATGAGTTGTGTTAGGCCCCTCGATAGCCTTTTTTAATTTGGCTCAGATCGGTCCAGATTTAGATATAGTTGCCATATAGACCGATCTCTCGCTTTAAGGTTTTGGGCCCATAAAAAGCGCATTTATTGTCCGATGTCGACGAAATTTGGGTCAGTGAGTTGTGTTAGGCCCCTCGACATCTTTCTGCAATATGGTACAGATCGGTCCAGATTTGGATATAGTTGGCATATAGACCGTTCTGCCGATTTAGGGTTTGGGCCTATAAAAGGCGCATTTATTGTCCGATGTCGATGAAATTTGGGACAGTGAGTTGTGTTAGGCCCTTCGATATTCTTCTTCAATTTGCTCAAGATCGGTCCAGATTTGGATATAGCTGCCATATAGACCGATCTCTCGATTTATAGTGTTGGGCCCTTAAGAGGCGCTTTTAATGTCCGATTTTGCTGAAACTAGTGCCAGTGAGTTATGTTAGGCTATTCGACATCCTTCTGCAATATGGTACAGATCGGTTAAGATTTGGATATAGTTGCCATATAGACCGATCTCTCGATTTAGGGTTTTGGACCCATAAAAGGCGCATTTGTTGTCCTATGTCACCGAAATTTGGGACAGTGAGTTAAGTTAGACCCCTCGATAGCCTTCTTTAATTTGGCTCAGATCGGTTCAGATTTGGATATAGCTGCCATATAGACCGATCTCTCGATTTAAGGTTTTGGGCCCATAAAAAGCGCATTTATTGTCTGATTTTGCCGAAATTTGGGACAGTGAGTTGTGTTAGGCCCCTCGATATATTTCTGCAATATGGCTTAGATCGGTTCAGATTTGGATATAGTTGCCATATAGACCGATCTCTCGCGTTGAGGTATTGGGTCCATAAAAGGCGCATTTATTGTCCGATGTCGTCGAAATTTGGGACAATGAGTTGTGTTAGGCCCCTCAAGATCTTTCTGCAATATGGCACAGATCGGTCCAGATTTGGATATAGCTGCCATATAGACCGATCCTAAGATTTAGGGTCTTAGACCCATAAAAGCGACATTTATTATCAGATTTTCTTGAAATTTGGGACAATCAGTTATGTTAGGCCCTTCGACATAATTCGTTAATTTGGCCCTGATCGGTTAAGATTTGGATATAGCTGCCATATAGACCAAACTCTCGATTTAAGGTTTTGGGCCCATAAAAAGCGCATTTATTGTCCGATGTCGACGAAATTTGGGACAGTGAGTTCTGTTAGTCCCCTCGAGATCTCTCTGCAATATGGCACAGATCGGACCAATTTTGGATCTAGCTGCCATATAGACCCATTCCTCGATGTAAGGTTTTGGGGCCAATAAAGGCGCATTTATTGTCCAATTCCGTCGAAATTTGGGGCAGTGTGTTAAGTTAGACCCCTCGGTGGTCTTCTATAATTTGGCTCAGATCGGTCGAGATTTGGATATAGCTGCCATATAGACCGATCTCTCAATTTAGGGTTTTGGGCCTATAAAAGGCGCATTAATTGTCCTATGTCACCGAAATTTGGGACAGTGAGTTGTGTTAGACCCCTCTGCAATATGGCACAGATCGGTCCAGATTTGGATATAGCTGCCATATAGACCAATCTCTCGATTTAAGTTTTTGGTCTCATAAAAGGCACGTTTATTGTCCGATTTCTCCGAAATTTGGAACAGTGAGTTGAGTTAGCGCTTTCGACATCCTTCTTCAATTTGGTCCAGATCGATCTACATTTGAATATAGCTGCCATATAGACCGAAATCTCGATTTAAAGTCTTGGCCCATAGAAGGCACATTTATAATCAGACTTCGCTGAAATTTGACACATTGACTTATGTTAGGCTTTTCGACATCCGTGTCGTATATGGTTCAGATCGGTCTATATTTGGATATGGCTACTAGAAAGACCTGTAAAGTTGAACAATGGCCTATACTTATTAGACCACTCAATATCCATGTCGAATTTAGTCCAAATCGGACCATATATCTGCTATGGAAGCATAAATTATGCATTTTTTACCGGATTCTGACGAGAGGTGGCTTATATATATACCCTTATCGCCTTTTTACTTGTTTTTATTTTATTTTCTTTTTAATCGCCAAATTTAATAAAGAAACTAATTGGTAACCCTACAATTCTCTTTTCTTCCCCATTGTTTTCATTCAACTTTATTCCCACATATCACATCACATCATAGTGTGCAACAATTTCCGAAGAGCGATTATCACTGCAAGTGTAAAATTGTCATTCCAAAGTTTTCCATTTAAGAAGGTGGGTGTTGTGATACTCACCCGTATTTCAACTCAAAAGGGGTTATCACACAACGTTATCGCCATTATTTTAAAAATTCTCAACTTACAGAGTTGTAAAAGAGAAAATTTTCATTTATTTTAAGTGTTGTTGCCACAACCAACAATCACAACTCTCCCAAAAGTTTTGTGACGAAAGGCGGTGGCATGGCAGCCCGAAAAAGCAAGAATTTTGGGTTATGACACCATTTTGGAATGTACGACATGCATTGCACATAACTGCATATCATAATAACTGCCACAGTGGCAAACTAAGCTCAGTGCCAAGAAGCGTGTGGTTTATGTGGTTTCTTGGTTGGCTATGATACATTGCGGTTCAAATGAATTAACTTCACAGCAAGTGGTTTTTGGCAAGTTTGTGAAGTTGTGACAAACCTTTCGAGAGCTAAGAGTTGTTTTAATTGGTTTTGGCTTTTTGGGGAGGAGTGAATGAAATGAATGTTCTGCTGCTACAAAGATTGAAAATGTTTAAGATGTGACATTTGATAGTTAATAATTCGCAATGAAATTTAAGTTTATATAGACGTGTCTGTCCGTACTATAGTCTCATGAAAAAAATTGGAAATGAAGCTAATGAGCTTAATATTGGTTGAATAGGTTGTAACTTGATAACCTGCAGCTATATATGACTCTTTGGCTCATGGAAGATGTTTCAAGCCATTCGCTCTATGTTGGACATTTGTATTCCATAACACTATTTTCCATTTACATCATGCACATACTTCCAATGAAATATTACCCAGGTTTCCATACCGTAATTAGGGTAATATTCATATCCAAAAATAGCATCACATGCTGTACTTTAATTTTCAAAATGCTTTCGAGCAACATGAATTTGGAAGCAACCATACATTATGATGAAATGGATTAAAACAATTCTCTAAGGGAGAATCATTATAATTTTAATTATGTTAAAGGGTTAAGATTTTTTTTGTCATCATATCTCGGCATATTTTCGATATTTATCAGTTATTAATCAAGTCCCTGGCATGCAGAGGCTACATGCGGTCTTATCGCTTATCCTTCAATGAAGGTAATGTAACTGATTTGCCACAACAACACCCACTTCCAGCAGAGTAGAGTCATTTGAACATTAAGGAAGACAAGCAAAAGGTGTTAAGTTCGGCCGGGCCGAACTTTGGATACCCACCATCTTGGGTGTAAGTGTAAAACACTTATCGTCATAATCCAGTCAGATCGCTCTATAAGGCAGCTATATACAAAACTGGACTTATCGGGGCCAAATTGCAGAAGTTATCGAAGAGCCTATTGCAACCCACTGTCCCAAATTTCGCCGAAATCGGATAATAAATGCGTCTTTTATAGGCCCAAAACCTAAAATCGAGAGATGGGTCTATATAGCAGCTATATCCAAATCTGGACCGATCTGGGCCAAATTAAAGAATGAAGTCGAAAGCCCTAACACAACTCACTGTCCCAAATTTTGGCAAAATCAGGCAATAAATGCTCCTTTTATGGGCGCCATACCCTAAATTGAGAGATCGGTCTATATGGCAGCTATATCCAAATCTGGACCGATCTGCCCCAAATTGAGAAAGAATGTCGAAGGGCCTAACACAACTCACTGTCCCAAATTTTGGCAAAATCGGACAATAAATGCGCCTTTTAAGGGCCCAAAACCTCAAATCGAGAGATCAGTCTATATGGCAGCTATATCATAATCTGAACCGATCTGGACGAAATTGAAGAAGGATGTCGAAGGGCCTAACACAACTCACTGTCCCAAATTATGGCAAAATCGGACATTAAATGCGCTTTTTAAGGGCCCAAAACCTCAAATCGAGAGATCGGTCTATATGAAAGCTATATTCAAATCTGAACCGATCTATGCCAAATAGAAGAAGGATGTCGGGGGGTCTAACATAACTCACTTTTTCCCAATTTCAGCGATATCGGACAATAAATGCAGCGTTTATAGACCCAAGACCTTAAATCAAGAAATCGGTATATATGGCAGTTATATCCAAATCTGGACCGATCCGTACTATATTCCAGAAATATGTCGAGAGGTTTCATCTAACCCACCAGCCCAAATTTTGGCAAAATCGGACAATAATTGCGCCTTTTATGGGCCCAAACCCTTAAATCGAGAAATCGGTCTATATGACAGCTATATCCATATCTGAACCGATCTGGGCCAAATTAAAGAATGAAGTCGAAAGCCCTAATACAACTCACTGTCCCAAATTTTGGCTACATCGGACAATAAATGCGCCTTTTAAGGGCCCAAAACCTCAAATCGAGAGATAGGTCTATATGACAGCTATATCCAAATCTGAACCGATCTGTGCCATATTGCAGAAAGATATCGAGGGGCTTTACACAACTTACTGTCCGAAATTTTGGCAAAATCGGACAATAAATGCGCCTTTTATGGGCGCAAGACCTTAAATCGATAGATCGGTCTATATGGCAGCTATATCCAAATCTGGATCGATCTGGGCCAAATTGAAAAAGGATGTCGAAGGGCCTTACACAACTCACATTCCCAAATTTCGGCGAAATCGGACATTAAATGCGCCTTTTATGGGCGCAAGACCTTAAATCGTTAGATCGATCTATATAGCAGCTATATCCAAATCTGAACCGATCAGGGCCAAATTGTAGAAAGTGATTGAAGAGACTAACTTAACTCACTATCCCAAATTTTGGCAAAATCGGGCAATAAATGCCCCTTTTATGGGCGCAAGACCCTAAATCGCGAAATCGGTCTATATGGCAGCTATATCCAAATCTGGACCGATCTGGGCCAAATTGAAAATGGATTTCGAAAAGCCTAACACAACTCACTGTCCCAAATTTCGGCGACATCGGACAATAAATGCGCCTTTTAAGGGCCCAAAACCTCAAATCGAGAGATAGGTCTATATGACAGCTATATTCAAATCTGGACCGATCTGGGCCAAATAGATGAAGGATGTCGAGGAGCCTTACACAACTCACTGTCGCAAATTTCAGTAAAATCGGATAATAAATGTGGATTTTATGGGCCCAAGACCCTAAATCGGCGGATCGGTCTATATGGGGCTATATCAAGATATAGTCCGATATAGCCCATCTTCGAACTTAACCTGGTTATGGACAAAAAAAGAATCTGTGCAAAGTTTCAGCTCAATATCCCTATTTTTAAAGACTGTAGCGTGATTTCAACAGACAGATGGACAGACGGACAGACGGACGGACGGACAGGCGAATGGACATGGCTAGAATTTCTTAGATTTTTCCGGTGGTCAAGAATATATACTTTAAAGGGTCGGAAATGGATATATCGATGTGTTGCAAACGGAATGACAAAATGAATATACCCCCATCCTTCGGTGGTGGATAATGTTTAGGTGGGAAAGGGAAATAATGACAAATGCAAGTGAACGGGGATGTATAAATGAATAGCCACAGCCATACACACACTGGGAAATATGGATGAACGCGAAATATGTGTATTCTAAACACCACATTTAGAGGGGTCAGCATAACAAATTGTCAACCCTTTTGCGGTATACCTTGGCTATCACTCGTTCGTAATCATATCCACGCACTCATAATGCGTGGACAAATGCGAGATTGTTTGTGTGTGGCTGTGTGTGTGTGCGCATATGTCTGTGCAAATGGATCTTTTGAATTTCGTCATGTGTCTGATATCCATGCTGCAGCTGCAAGGAAGGGTATATGGTATGGAATGTAATAAAACTGAAAGTAACAACAAAAGTGACATTACAACATTAATGTTTATTACTTATACGCAGTACTGAGGGCTCGACTCAGCACTCATGGCCATGCATACTTTGTATTTTATATATGCAAAGACACACACACACACACACACACACACACCCACACAAACACACTTGCTCTCTCATGGCCTTACAACAACATCCACTTAAGGTTATTACTGCGTATGAGTATGGCCATTTTTGAAAGTCCCTGTATGAAAGAATGTACACATCCGTTTGAGTGTGTGTGTGTGTGTGTGTTGGTTCTTAAAGTGTATTTGTATGTCCTGCTATGTATGTGCCGCAGCACCGCTCGCGCTCTCCATGTTGTGAACATCATCTGTTATGTAAAATTATGTGTGAGAGAGTAAATAATGAATTAGCACAAAAAGCACAAAGAGACAAAAAAAAAACGTAGCAGCCAGTTCGCCAGAAAGCAGAAATGCCTGACATGGCTGAAAAAGAGAATTAAAACAAACACTGATTGTGCATCTCGAAATGAGGAAGACCTGAGTAAAACCTGAGCAAAAAACAAACTCAATGGCACAGCGAAAGGATTGCCTTGCGTGGCCAGCCACTCCATAGCGGGGTGGCTAAGAGGACTTACTGACAAGCATTTGTAAAGGGATTTTCTACTTTGCCAACAGAACATGAAACTAATTTTGAAAAATTTCATATATGACGAGTGGAGCAAAGAAATACTTTTTCTTCATAACGAACAAAGAAAATAAGAGGTGTGGGTGCATGACGGCACAGTAAGAACGTATCGCTAAAGCGAAATAATGGTCAATGCAATTTTTTCGCAAAGGAGATTTAATCACTAATACGAGTTTACGCTGAGCATTTGGTTATCACCTTTGATATTTTATCGACTTATGAGATTTTATTGCCCCTGCCACTAATTCGCTGATATGATTTCACCGCTTATTCGATGTTATTACTTATGCCATACAATCGCTCATACGATTTTATCGCTCATACTATTTTATCGCCCATACGATTTTATCGCTTATACGATTTTATCGCTCATACGATTTTATCGCTCATACGATCTTATCGCTCATACGATTTTATCGCTCATACGATTTTATCGCTCATACGATTCCATCTCTTAAGCGATTTCATCGTTTATGCGATTTTAGTGTTTGTGCGATTTTATCGCTTTTGCAATGTTATCGCTTTTGCGATTTTATCGCATATTTAATCGGTTTTACGATTTTATATCTAATGCTATTTAACGTCTTGCAAACGTGAATTTATCGCTTATGCGATTTCTGTTTTATGCGATTTTATTGCTTGTGTGATGTTATCGCTTTTGCGATTTTATCGGCTATACGATTTTATAGATAATGCCTTTTTACGTCTTGCCAAATTTATTTCTTAAGCCATTTTATCGCTCATGCGTTGATATCACCAAAGCGATTTAATCGTTTATGCGATTTTACCGTCTTACCGATTAACTTCTATGCCGTTTTATAGCTTGTGTGATTTCATTGTTTGTTCGATGTTATCACTTTAGCGATGCTATCGCTTTTGCGATTTTATCTCCTTTGCGATTTTATGGGTTTTGCAATGTTATCGCATATTTTATCGCCTTTCCGAATTTATTGTCAATACGTCATTTTTACACATATTATTCCTAAGACCATTTTTTCGACTTTATCTTTTATACGCTTTTATCGATTTTGCGATGTTATAGATTTTGCGATTTTATCGCTTTTCCGATGTTATCGTTTAGTTTATCGGTTATGCGATTTTATCGCCCTTCCGAATTGATTGCTAATGCGATTTTTTCGCACATAGTATTTCTTAGACCATTTTTTTTTTTGGTTTTATCGTTTGTGCGATGTTATCGATTTTGCGATGTTATCGCTTTCGCTATGTTATTGCGTATTTTATCGCTTATACGTTTTTATGACCAAAGTGATTTAATCACTTATGTGATCGCTTGTGCGATTTTAAAGCTTTTGCGATGTCATTGCTTATTTTATCGGTAATGCGATTTTATAGCCCTTCCGAATCTATTGCTAATGCGATTTTTTCACACATTTATTTTAGGCCATTAATTTCGTTGTTATTGTTTGTGCGATTTTATCGCTTTAGCGAAATTTTCGCTTGTGCGATGTCATCGCATATTTTATCGCTTCTACGTTTTTATCACTAAAGAGATTTAATCGCTTATGCGTTTTTACCGCCTAACCGATTTACTTCTTATGCCATATTATCGCTTGTGCGATTATATTGCTTTTGCGATGTTATCGTTTTTGTCGTTATTTCTTAGGCTATTTTATGGTTTTATCGCTTTTGTAATGTTATCTCTTATTTTTATCGGTTATGCGATTTAATCGCTCTTCCGAATTTATTGCTAATGCTATTTTTTTGCACATATTATTTCTTAGAACATTTTTTTGGTTTATCGTTCATGCGATGGTATCGCTTTTGTGGTGTTTTCACTTATCACTTTATGGGCTATGCGATTTTATCGCCCTTCCGAATTTATTGCTAATGCGATTTTTTTCGCACATAATATTTCTTAAATCGTTTTTCGGATTTATCGTTTATGTGATGTTATCGCATATTTTATCGCTTATGATATTTTATTTATGTGATTTCATCGCTCATGCGATTTTATCGCTTGTGTAATTTTACAGCTTTTGCGATGTTATCGCTAATTTTATCGCTTATGCGATTTTATCGCCTTTGCGATTTTATCGCTTATACAATTTAATCGCTTATCCGATTTTATCGCTTATGCGATTTTATCGCTTATGCGATTTTATCGCTTATGCGATTTTTTCTCTTATGCGATTTTATCGCTTATGCGATTTTATCGCTTATGCGATTTTATCGCTTATGCGATTTTATCGCTTATGCGATTTAATCGCTTATGCGATTTTATCGCTTATGCGATTTTATCGCTTATGCAATTGTATCGCTTATGCGATTTTATAAGCAGCCATAGGAAAAACCGTTGTAAAAAATTTCAGCAAAATTAAATATGAATTGCCCCCCCTTAGGCTTAAGAAGTACAATTCGGAGATCGGTTTATATGGGAGGTATATCTCATTGAGAAACGATTTAGAACATACTTGGCATTGTTGTTGCAAGTCAAAACAAGTAAAAAAGTCCGATTTGGCCCGTTATAGAACTTATCTGTGCCAAATTTCAGTTCAATACCTCAATTTTTGAAGCCTGTAGAGTGATAACCACAGACAGACGGACAGACACACGGGCATCGTTAAATCGTCTTAGAATTTTACGACGATCCGATATATAGATATACTTTGAAGGGTCGGAAATTGATATTTCCATGTGTTGCAAACGGAATGACTAAATGAATATACCACCTATCCTGGTGGTGGATATAACAAAACACCTCATGCGAAACTTCAGCGTAATCAGATAAGAATTGCGCAATCTAGATGCTCAATAAGTCCAGATCCAAGATCGGTTTATATTGGATCTATATCAGGTAATGCATCGATTTGGACCATACTTAGTTCAGTTGTTGGTAAGAATTGCGTCCTCTAGAGGCTCAAGAAGTTAAGATCCTAAATCAGTTTATTTCGCACCTATATCAACACTTGGACCTACATGGTCTATTTACAATCCCTGCCGACTCTAGTATAGGTCGCTTGGGATTGCAGAAGTATTTTTGCAAAAAACGTTAATTTATTGAAGTCTTACAAACGAAATTAGTATGCCCCCATGCTAAGGTGGAGGGTGTAAAAATATAGGCATTTGTTCAACTTTTCACAACCATTCCGAAAGCAGAACAAGGTACCCAAGAGTAACAACATTTATTCGACTCCTCTTAGACTATTAATTTAACAAACCATAAGATTAGTCAACCCTGTAACATTCTTATGTTAGGTGTCTTTACGAGGGTTGCCTTTTATACTTCGGGATTGGACTGTAAATTGACAGCTCTATCGTAAAGCTTGACATTTTTGAGGTTATGTGTACTCAGAACGTTTTGACATACGAGCGCTATTTGTGTTGTTTACAGTAACTTAAAAGATTCATCTCGCACAAAATATGGAATTTAATCGTGCGATTTTTTTTAACAACTTTCGACGTGGATAAACTCAACAACAGTGCATGGATGAACTTAATTAAATTTTTGGCGATGAAGCTCCATCAAGGACCATGGGTTTATCTATGGTTTGGTGAATTCAACGGAGGTCGTAATTCACTCCAAGACGAATTTTGTGAAGGTCGTCTAGAATCAGTTGTTGTTCAGAAAAATCATTAATGCTGTGCGCCAAGATCGTCATGGGGAATATTTAGAAAAACAATAAAGCGATTTTCGTTGATTAATATTTGTTTCTGTGTTCTTTAATCCCAAAATATAAAAGTCAACCCTCGTATGCGTTATGTGAAAAGTATGGGGTACCCTAGGAATGAGAATGCATCCAAGCAGTTACCTTTTCAAATGTTATTCTTTAAACAGAAATACC
>NC_081553.1:219300614-219325614 GCF_963082655.1 Stomoxys calcitrans
GATGTATTTTGGAAATTAACCATTACCTTGCATTACATCAAGGAATTGAGATTTTTTGGCCTTTGGTTTTGCATTGCTTTGATGCTGCTGCTTTTTACAATGACTCGCAATGTCAAATTTTACAGCTTTGAAGTTTTGATTTTAGATTTTTTGTGATTTCTGATTGATGACTTGCTATTTTATTATATTTTTTTGTTGTTATATGTGGGTGTTGCTTTGGGTGAATGCCATAGCGAAAGAATTTTACCTTGAAGTCATTCACATTTATTATTTTCATTCATTTTTGGAATAGCAAATCCTTTTGCGATAACAATGCCGGTTTGGAGTTCATTCACTTTTCTCTTTGTGTTTAGCACGAGATTTACATCAATTGTAGCAACTTATTTATTTTTATATAACTTTTGAATAATTTAAATATAAATTAAAATGAATACCTAACTTCTGAACGTGAGTGACTTATGTACTTAAATGTTTGAAACTCAAAATACACAAAAAATACACGTTTGTGAAAAATTAAATTCAAATTGAAAATAGAACCAAAACCAGATATCGTTCTAACTTTCCAAAAAGTTGTAGATAGATATCTTTTAAAAAAAAATTTTGCCCACATTTCTTGATGAAAACGCCCAAAATCCCCACACAGGGGTAAGATGTTTGCAAAATTGGCGTTTTTAGTAAAATGTCCATAGAGACATCCTCAACCAATCCTTGGATGGAGCAAAAAATTTTTTGCATGGATCTTTTTTATAACTTTATTTATTACAATGTAAATATTTTATAGATTTGGGGTCTCAGCTTTGTGTTTTGAGAACTCGAAGGGTTCTCCCAATTTTTTTTTTGCTAGAAAATATCAATATTGTACTTTACAGATCTCTTATTAGAGTTAACACAATTCATACAAATTACACTTAAAACGCATCTACATTAAGTCTTCTTTGCAGAACAGTAAGCAAAATTGATAGTGCTGGGCCGAGTTTTCTGGGATTACCGTTTTTTTTTTAAGAAACATGCCAAAAATTTACTTTTTTACATTTTTATACAAACCATCCAAGGATGGGGGTATACTCATTTTGTCATTCCATTGGCAACATATCCAAATATCCATTTCCGACCCTATAAAATCGGAAAAACCTAGTAAAAATCTAAGATAATCTATCCATGTCCGACCGTCTGTCTGTCCGTTTGTCTGTCTGCCCGTCTGTCTGTCTGTCCGTCTGTCTGTCTGCCCGTCTTTCTGTCTGTTTTTATGTCTGTTCGTCTGTCTATCCGTCCCTCTGTCCATCTGTCCGTCTGTCTGTCTGTCTGTCTGTCTGTCTGTCCGTCTGTCTGTCTGTGTGTCCCTCTGTCCGTCTGTCTGTTCGTCTGTCTGTCTGTCCGTCCGTTTGTCTGTCTGTCCGTCTGTCTGTCTGTCCGTCTGTCCGTCTGTCCGTCTGTCCGCCTGTCTGTCCGTCTGTCTGTCCGTCTGTCTGTCCGTCTGTCTGTCCGTCTGTCTGTCCGTCTGTCTGTCCGTCTGTCTGTCCGTCTGTCTGTCCGTCTGTCTGTCCGTCTGTCTGTCCGTCTGTCTGTCCGTCTGTCTGTCCGTCTGTCTGTCCGTCTGTCTGTCCGTCTGTCTGTCCGTCTGTCTGTCCGTCTGTCTGTCCGTCTGTCTGTCCGTCTGTCTGTCCATCTGTCCATCCGACTGTCTGTTCGTCTGTCTGTCTGTACGTCTCTCTGTCCGTCTGTCTGTCCGTCCGTCTGTCTATCTGTCCGTCTGTCTGTTGAAATCACGCTACAGTCTTCAAAAATAGAGATATTGAGCTGAAACTTTGCACTGATTCTTTTTTTATCCATAAGCAGGTTAAGTTCGAAGATGGGCTATATCGGACTATATCTTGATATAGACCCCATATAGGCCGATCCTCCGATTTAGGGTCTTAGGCCCATAAAAGTCACATTTATTATCCGATTTTGCTGAAATTTGGGACAGTGAGTTGTCTTAGGCCCTTCGACATCCTTCGTCAGTTTGGCTCAGATCGGTCCAGATTTGGATATAGCTGCCATATAGACCGATCCTCCGATTTAGGGTCTTAGGCCCGTAAAAACCACATTTATTATCAGTTTTTGCTGAAATTTGGGACAGTGGGTTGTCTTAAGCCCTTCGCCGTCTTCCGTTTATTTGGTTAAGATCGGACCAGATTTGGATATAGCTGCCATATAGACCGATCCTCCGATTTGGGCTCTTAGGCCTATAAAAGCCACATTTATTATCCGATTTTGCTGAAATTAAGGACAGTGAGTTGTGTTAGGCCCGTCGAGATCCTTCTTCAATTTGGCTCAGATCGGTCCAGATTTAGATATAGCTGCCATATAGACCGATCCTCCGATTTAGGTTCTTAGGCTCATAGAAGCCACATTTATTATCCGATTTTGCTGAAATTTGGGACAGTGACTTGTGTTAGGCCCTTTGATATCCTTCTTTGATTTTACTCACATCGGTCCAGATTTGGAGATAGCTGCCATATAGACTGATTTCTCGATTTAATGGTTTGGGCATATAAAAGGCGCATTTATTGTCCGATGTTGCCGAAATTTGGGACATTGAGTTATGCTAGGACCTTCGGCATCCTTCGTAAATTTCACTCACATCGGTCCAGATTTGGATATAGCTGCCATTTAGACCGAGCCTCCGATTTAGGGTCTTAGGCCCATAAAAGCCACATTTATTATCCGATTTTGCTGAAATTTGGGACTGCGAGTTTTCTTAGGCCCTTCGCTCGCCTTTGTCAATTTGGCCCACATCGGTCAAGATTTAGATTTAGCCGCCATATAGACCGATCCTCCGATTAAGGGTCTTAGGCCCATAAAAGGCGCATTTATTGCCCGATGTCGCCGAAAATTTGGACAGTGCTTTAAGTTAAGCCCCTTGACATACTTCTGCATTATGGCACAGATCGGTCCAGATTTTGATATAGCTGCCATATAGACCGATCTCTCGATTTATGGTTTTTGGCCCATAAAAGGGACATTTATTGTCCGGTTTCGCGGAAATTTTGGACAGTGAGTTGTGTTAGGCCCTTCAATAGCCCTCTTCAATTTGGCCCACATCGGTTCAGATTTGGATATAGCTGCCATATAGACCGATTTCTCGATTTAAAGTCTTGGCCGCATAAAAGGCACATTAATAGTCCGATTTCGCTAAAATTTGATACAGTGACTTATGTTAGGCTTATCGACATCCGTGTCGTAAGTGGTTCAGATCGGTCTAAATTTTGATATGGCTAACAAAAAGACCAATATTTTGTTCTACATAATTGAACAATGAATTGTTCTCATTATACCTCTGAGTCGAATTTGGTCCAAATCGGACTATATTTCGATATAGCTGCTATGGGGGCATACATTATGCATTTTTCACCGGATTATGACGAAAGGTGGTTTACGTATATACCAGAGGTGGTGGGTATCCAAAGTTCGGCCCGGCCAAACTTATCGCCTTTTTACTTGTTTTTGTTTGCAACATTCCTTAAATTATTTTCTGCTAAGTTTCGCAAAATTTTATTTTCTTATCATGTATCGTACTTATCAATCATATAGTCGATTTACTTTAATAAATACACAACTTCTCTTAAATTTGCAGCTGGCATTAAGTTATTAAACGGAATAGTGTCTTTGTTGTTTTTACCAAAATTAGCATTCAAGGCTAACACGAAAACAAATCTCTACATATAAACATTTTCAAATGCATAATTTATTGGGAAACTTTTCGTGTTTGTTCTGCTAATTATTATAAATGACAAAACAATGTCGTGTCGAACTATAATCACAACATTATGACAATACTTTTTGTAGTTTTTGTTTTGTTTTTTTCCTGTTATAATTATTTTGTTTGCCGCGTAGCACGCCATACTCTGAGACAGATATTCCAGTTCGTGACAACTCTAAAATCTCAGGTTCAATGTTGCACTTAACCAATCATTTGTTTGGCCTTAATTTGTTTTTCTTACACTCGCAGGAAATTGGTTTTCAAGGCTGTGTCGTATGTTTTTGTGAAACTTTCTTTGTTTATTAACCCTTTGCGGAAATGGAAGGAAAACGAAATCTATGAGAAGCAAAAATCAAAGCTAAAGTTTGGAAGGCACAAATTAAATAATTAAATCGTTTATTCTTATTCCCATAACCAAAAAAAGTCTAGGGGAGGGGTTGTAGGCTAAAGACTCAAGGCCAATAGGGGACATCTATAAGGATGAGTTAAGAAGATATAAGAGAAAATTAACAAGTAACAAGTAAAAAGGCGTTAAGTTGGGCCGGGCCGAACTTTGGATACCCACCACCTCGGGTATATAAGTAAACCACCTTTAATCAAAATTCGGTGAAAATTTCATACCTTATAGTCATATACCTCATACCGATCTGAACTATATACGACACGATGTCGAAAAGCAGAACATAAGTCACTGTGTCAAATTTCAGTGAAATCGGATTTTAAATGCGCCTTTTGTGGGGCCAATACCTAAAATCGAGATATCGGTCTACATGGCAGCTATATCCAAATCTGGACCGATCTATGCGATATTGCAGAAGTATGTCAAGGGGCTTAACATAACACACTGTCCCAAATTTCGGCGACATCGGACAATAAATGAGCTTTCTATGGGTCCAAAACCTTAAATCAAGAAATCGGTCTATATGGCAGCTATATCCAAATCTGAACCGATCTGGGCCAAATTGAAGAAAGATGTTGCAGAGCCTGACACAATTCACTGTCCCGAATTTCATCAAATTCGGATAATAAATGTGGCTTTTGTGGGCCTAAGACCCTAAATCGGAGGATCGGTCTATATGGCAGCTATATCCGAATCGCAACCGATCTACGCCAAATTAACGAAGGAAGTCGAAGGGCCTAACACAACTCACTGTCCCAAATTTCAGCGAAATCGGATAATAAATGTGGCTTTTGTGGGCCTAAGACCCTAAATCGGAGGATCGGTCTATATGGCAGCTATATCCGAATCTGGAACGATCTGGACCAAATTGACGAAGAAAGTCTAAGGGCCTAACACAACTCACTGCCCCAAATTTCAGCAAAATCGGATAATAAATGTTGCTTTTGTGGGCCTAAGACCCTAAATCGGAGGATCGGTCTATATGGCAGCTATATCCGAATCTGGAACGATCTGGACCAAATTGACGCAGGATGTTGAAGAGCCTTACACAACTCACTATCCCAAATTTCAGCAAAATCGGATAATAAATGTGGCCTATATGGGCCAAAGACCCTAAATCGGCGGATTTGTCTATATGGGGGCTATATCAAGATATAGTCCGATATAGCCCATCTTCGAACTTAACCTGCTTATAGACAAAAAAAGAATCTGTGCAAAATTTCAGCTCAATATCTCAATTTTTAAAGACTGTAGCGTGATTTCAACAGACAGACGGACGGACATGGTTAGATCGTCTTAGATTTTTACGCTGATCAAGAATATATATACTTTATAGGGTCGGAAATGGATATACCCCCATCCTTCGGTGGTGGGTATAAAAAAGACTCAGACCAAAAACTGGGAAAATTTCTTTGAAATTTAGTCATTAGTGAAATTTTCATTAAAATTTGGTCTTAATTAAGGTCTTGAGTGTCGCCATACAGTCCACAAATATCCTGAGTCTCGAAGGTGGCAGGTCTATCCTACAGATCGCCTTTGCGGCCAATGTGGTGGCACAGACCTATGCCTGTCTAACTGATAATCGCGCAGTTTAACTGACAAGTAAACCCCAAATCCCGTCCCTGACCCCATCATGGAGCCGTCAGTGAAGTCGGAGATCTCATTTACCTCAAAAAAAAAATCATCCACTTCCCACTCGTCCCGTCCGGGAAAGCGAATTCGGATCTCTCCGGCAGATAGTCTGAGACCCTTTTCAGCTTACCACCAGCATCCAAAGCCTCCAGAAAGAAGCAGAGGCGTGGAAGCCCTCTTTCAGCATGCCCAGCTCTTACAGGCTTAGCGTTATCCTAGAGGAACAGCCTCGAATTAATACCTCAACAGGTTGTAGATTCAGCATAGCCATAATATCTGCGCCTGCGGTGTGGATTTTTACAGGCCAGTCTCTGTACCTTTCGAAGTTCCTTGGTCCTTTGTACTCTTCTCCACAGCCTAAGGTGTCGCACTGCGGCACGCCGTTCGGACTCGGCTATAAAAAAAGGAGGACCCTTATCATTGAATCGGACTGCTCTCATTGATATACGAGAAGTGTGCTCCTGTTCCTTAGTGCAATGTTGATGGGCGAAATTTGCATTTGCTGTCTCCACCGATCTTCCTGGGAGGTACGCTTCTTGTCCCCCACTGAAATTCTCTGGTGTCAGTCCCTTTCTCAACTTCACGATATCCGACGTATTGGCCTATTATCCTTCTCTTTACCGTGGTTTAGTTTTTTTTGGGATGAATACCACCCTGACCTCCCTCCATGGCCTAGGTATGTAAGACAAGGCCAGGCCCTCAAAATCCGTTCCAGCCATGTTAGAGTGATTCCAAGAGACTCTTACAGCATCGCCGGGATGATCCCGTCTGATTCGGCCGATTAAAACGACTGGAAGGTGAGAATCACCCACACTGTATACTCCTCGTCAACGATGTCAACGATAAGATCTTCCATGAATTCATACCTTGTAGGTATTACGATGTTCTGATCTTCGTCCGTTTCCTGAATGCCTGGAAAATGTGTCTCCATCTGTAGTTACACTGCCTCTTTGTTGTTATTGGTGGGAGACTTCTCTCCTCTCTCCCCTCAGAGAGCTTGGCGTGCCAAGATACTTGAAGAACACTTTGCGAAATGTAGGTGCATCACTAGTGCCCTCTCCGCAGAGAAACCCAGAAACTCCTCTTTGCTTTCCTCGTCTCCCTCATAAATCTGCCCAGGGACCCACTATTTTCTTTCCAGCCCTCTGTCGTGATCTCCCTCTTCGCCTTGTTAAAGAGTCTCCTGCTTTCCTTGTTTTGTGTTTCATTAGTACTCTCTAATTCTCCGCAGAGTTCGCCCAGAAACGTATCTTCGCTCTCCTCGCCTACTTCTTCAATCTGGCCAGGGACTCAAATGTTCGTTCCAGCCCTCTGCCGTCTTCGTTAAAGAACCTCCTGCTTTCCTTATACCTTACCCGTACCCGTACACTGCGGACACCAGTTCCCTTGCGCCCCATACAGATCCTCTAGGGGACCCAAGCCACCGCATACGTTCCCATTTTGTCCTCATCGGATTCCTATACGGCTTCCTTCCTCCTCTTTCGTGCTCAACCTGAATGCCTATGCTGTAGTCATCCAAAAAGCATACTCGGTGAAGACCTTCCCGTCTGAGACTTCAGCCAAGTCACTATTCGTTATGTCTTTAAACTGTACCCAAATCCGGTTGTAGAACGTTTTTGCATCCAATATCGTGGATGAAATGTTACCAAAAATGTGACTCATCTCTTTCGCTTGTTTCCATAGTACGCCCTAGATCGTGGTATGCGTTGGCATCGCCTCCAAGTATAAGGTCATGTCCCTTGTCTTTGCCCCATCCGACCCAGGCCCAGATCTTATCTGAAGGGGGGTTGTCATATTCATACGGCGCGTACCTGAAAGCCATGATAAGTGGTGGATGGCCTTACTTCTCCCGGCCCACTACCGCTAACTCCTTATTGCTGTAACGAGATAGCAGGGTAAGATTCAGTTCCATACTTTTTTTTCTGTCAGCCAACACGCATGGGATGTTGGAATTGGGGGGGGGGAGGGGGAAAGGATGTAGGGCTTATTGACATTTGCCTTAAATCTTTGGAGGTCAAAGTGGATGGGAAAAATATTAGCCGGAAGTCGATTCCACATACGAACGGGTCGGGCGAAATAAGAATTCTCTCTGTAATGCATTATGCGATCCGCTGGCCAATCAATTACAAACGGGTGTGAGTTCCTGGAATGTCTAGCATCCCCGACATACATCCTTACATCAGGAATAAGAAGACGAATATCAGACGAACACACACCATGAAAGTACCGATAAAACAGCACCAAACAACCCACATTGCGACGATGATGAAGGGAGGTAATAGAGTTGGATACCCCACTGTCCGCAATCAACGCAATCGCTCTTCTCTGTACACGGTCCAGTAGCTCCACAAATGATTTTGAAGCTCCAACCCATACATGTGAGTTGCACTCCATTTTCGGCCTTATGAAAGTGGTGTAGATGTTAAGAAGATCAGACGGAGTGAGGTAATTCCTACACCGTTTAAGGAAGCCTAAACACTTGAATGCTTCTTTCGACACTTCAAATGCATGTTTAGCCCAACGGACTTCACTTTGTATTTTCATGCCCATAACATCAAGAGCTTCTGATTGCTCAACATATACACCGTTGATAGGCAAAGATGATCGTAATGGGTCAGCGAATCGTTTGTGTGACAACAAGCAGCACTGAGTCTTCCATGCAATAAAATCTATTCGACCCCACTCAGAAATGGCTAGCAAATCCTGACAGAGTGTATCGTCCATAACACGCCTCTTGTCCTCAATCTCTCGAAGACTCGGCCTATGGTCGAATGAGTACGAGTCCGGGGATTTTATTAACGTCTAGATTTTCAAGAACCCTTTTTATACCCTCCACCATAGGATGGGGGGTATACTAATTTCGTCATTCTGTTTGTAACTACTAGAAATATTCGTCTGAGACCCCATAAAGTATATATATTCTTGATCGTCGTGACATTTTATGTCGATCTAGCCATGTCCGTCCGTCTGTCCGTCCGTCCATGCATCCGTCTGTCCGTCCGTCTGTCCGTCCGTCTGTCCGTCCGTCTGTCCGTCCGTCTGTCCGTCCATCTGTCCGTCCGTCCGTGCATCCGTCTGTCCGTCCGTCTGTCTGTCGAAAGCACGCTAACTTCCAAAGGAGTAAAGCCAGTCGCTTGCAATTTTGCACAAATACTTCTTATTAGTGTAGGTCGGTTGGTATTGTAAATGGGCCATATCGGTCCATGTTTTGATATAGCTGCCATATAAACCGATCTTGGGTCTTGACTTCTTGAGCCTCTAGAGGGCGCAATTCTTATCCGATTGGAATGGAATTTCGCACGACATGTTTTGTTATGATATCCAACAACTGTGCCTAGTATGGTTTAAATCGGTCCATAACCTGATATAGCTGTCATATAAACCGATCTTGGGTCTTGACTTCTTGAGCCTCTAGAGGGCGCAATTCTTATCCGATTTGAATGAATTTTGGCACGACGAGTTTTGTTATGATATCCAACAACTGTGCCAAATGGGGTTCAAATCGGTTCATAACCTGATATAGCTGTCATATAAACCGATCTGGGATCTTGACTTCTTGAGCCTCTATAGGTCGCAATTATTATCCGATTTGCCTGAAATCTTGTACGACGTATTCTCTCATGACCATCAGCATACGTGTTTATTATGGTCTGAATCGGTCTATAGCCCGATACAGCTCCCATATAAATCGATCTCTCTATTTTACTTCTTGAGCCCCCAAAAGGCGCAATTCTTATTCAAATTGGCTGACATTTTACACAGGTCTCCAACATATAATTTAATTGTGGTCCAAATCGGACCATATCTTGATATCGTTCTAATAGCAGAGCAAATCTTTTCTTATATTCTTTTTTTGCCTTAGAAGAGATGCCGGGAAAAGAACTTGACAAATGCGATCCATGGTGGAGGGTATATAAGATTCGGCCCGGCCGAACTTAGCACGCTTTTACTTGTTACTTGCTACGACACACCTTCTAATCCCAATCTAGTCAGCACTGGCCTTTTTTTAGGGAAAAAATTCATTGAAACTTTAATTTAAGGGAAAATTTCACTAAAATTTTGATTTCTGGAAAAATTTCACTAAAATTTGGATTTTAGGCAAAAATTTCACTAAAATTTTGATTTAATGAAAATTTTACTGAATTTTTGTCCTTAAAGAAAAAACAAAGGAAATTTTGTCTTTAAGAAATATTTCTTTGAAATTTTGCCTTTAAGGAAAATTTCTTTGAAACTATCCGCTGAAGTTTTGTTTTTAGGGAGAAATTCATTAAAACTTTAATTTAAGGGAAAATTTCACTAAAATTTTGATTTCTTTGAAAATTTTACTAAAATTTTGATTTCAGGGGAAATTTCAATAAAATTTTGATTTAATGAAAATTTTACTGAATTTTTATCCTTAGAGAAATTATAATGGAATTTTATCTTTAAGAAATATTTCTTTAAAAGTTTGCCTTTAAGGAAAATTTCTTTGAAACTTTCCGCTGAAGTTTTGTTTTTAGGGAAAAAATTCAAGGAAACTTTAATTTTGGGAAAAAATTCCCTAAACTTTGGATTTTAGGGAAATTTTCACTAAACTTTGGATTTTAGGGAAAATTTCACTAAAATTTGCATTTAATGAAAATTTTACTGAGTTTTTGTCCTTAGAGAAAAAACAAAGGAAATTTTGTCTTTAAGAAATATTTCTTTGAAATTTGGCATTTAAGGAAAATTTATGTGAAATTTCGTTTTTTAGGAATATTTTGTCGATCTACAAATTTTAAAAAGTAAACTTCACTTTCCCACCCCCCTTCAGCTTGTCTGCCTCCAACAGTGTTGCTGGTGAAATATTTGCCCAACAATGTCATTCAATTTAATATGCAAAGTCAACAGGAACATGCATGCGAATGTGAAGCTGCATGCATCAACAGTTTTCCTAGAAGTGCGTCTCGTAAATAAGTTATAGAAGTTGAGAGTTATTTACTGTGAATAGCAGCTTCCTTCCTCTGAACTGACAAACACATGTGCAGGTTTCCCTTTTTCAAATGTAAAGGCCAAACACTTGGCTATTGTGTGCGTGTGTGTGTGTGTGTATGGGTGTGTGTGCTAAAATTTCCACTTATGCTGTATTAGATCAACAGAGCCATAGAATGGTGTTTACGCACACACACACACACACACATATGCAAATGCATACACACTTTCAATAATCAACAATCTATTCATACTGAAATCGCATTTCCGCCACAACATCTGTAATGATGTGGAAAATGCATGAATTCCCAACGTCTAATATCAAGAAATGCGATTTGATGGCTAAATATGTATGTCTGTTGGTGGTTTCATGATGTCTCGTTAGCCTGACGGCTAGATGTATGGTTGTGAACAGTGATGCATGTTATTGCGTATGTTAAGAAGTACTTAAGCTCATGGGTTTCGAAATGTGAGAAAACTGTTGGCCTGAAATGAAAATCTAGTACAGAAACTAATTTAATGGAATTAACTCTAGTGAAAAAATTTGGAAAAACTGTGAGGACGGAAATCGTCACAATCGAAATGAAAATCAAGTACACCATCCGCCCTCCATTCGTTTCGTTCTCAGGAAAACGAATCGCGAATGCCCTCACTCCAGTCGGCACTGGTGCCTGTTAGTCGGAGATTCTCCTCAGTCTACCCTCCGTATCCATAACACCCAGAATCGAACTATGGCCGCAACCATCCTCCTTTAGCATGCCGAGATTTCTCAGCCTAAGCGCGACCCTGGCGGCGCAGTTCTTAATATAGGCCCCAATGGGCTGCATATCCAGCATCGCCTCCAGGCCAGCCTGCGGTGCGGATCTCATCGCCCCTATGATTCCGACGCAGGCCAGTCTCTGGACCTTCTCGAACTCCTTTGCACGCGTCCTCTCCCCTATGGCGTCCCCCCATACCAGTGCTCCATAGGCCAGTACTCGTCTCAAGATGGCAGTATACATCCAATAAATCATCTTGCGAGTCACCCCCTACTTCCTACCTAACATCCTTCTGCAGGAGTAAAAAGCGCACAGTTCCTTAGGGCTTCTTTCCTCGGTGTTCCTCTTCCAGCACGGTTTCGAATCGAGGATTTTGCCTAGGTACTTCGACGCTGCGGCTGTCGACGCAGGGTGACGCCGTCCAAGGATGGGAGTCTGAACTCCAGTATCGGATGGTGTACTTGAGGAGGATGAGACCTCAAACTACACAAATGGCTCCAAGATGGAGTCGAGGACTGGATTGGGGGTCTACTCTGATTCACTCAATATCAGTAAGTCTGTTAGAGACTGTCGGACGAGTGTACGGTCTTTTAGGCAGAGGTCTGTACCATTCCAGTGGCCGCAAGAGAAATTCTGGTAAGGGGCTTACCGCCCTCAAAACTCAGAATTCATGTGGACAGTATGGCCGCGCTCGAGGTCGCTTGGGGTCGAGGATGGAGAGGGCGAAATGCGTGGTGGACTGTTTGGAATCCCTAGATAGGCTCCGGGCCCACGACGCTGAAGGACGATGGTTGTGGCCACAGTTATGGATACGGAGGGTAGACTGAAGAGAATCTCCAACTACCTGGCACCAGTGCCGACTGGAGTAAGAGGGCATTCGCGATTCGTTTTCCTGATAGGGACGAATGAAGGGCGGATGATATACTTGAGGAGGATGAGACCTCAAACTACACAAATGGCTCCAAGATGGAGTTAGGGACTGGCATGAGGGTCTACTCTGATGAACTCAATATCAGTATGTCTCTGAGACTGTCGGACGAGTGTACGGTTTTTCAGGCAGAGGTGCCATGTGCCATTGAGAAATTCTGGCAATTCTGGCAAGGGGCTTACCGCCCTCGAAACTCAGAATTTATGTGGACTGTATGGCGGCGTTCAAGGCCTTGGGGTCTAGGATGGTGAGGTCGAGATGCGTGGCGGACTGTTTGGAATCCCTGGATAGGCTCCGGGCCCACGATGTGACGCTGACATGGGTTCCTGGGCATGGGGGGATTCTAGGAAATGAGAGGGCGGAGAGTGCTCCAGGAGGGGTTCCTCTGAGCCGGGCGGACCAGTCATCGGTCTTGCTTACGTGCCATTTGTCGAGGTACTGAAGAGGGTTAGCCAGGACGGCGTCGGTGACGAGGTGGGACTAGGTAGGTGGTTGCCGGGTTGCGAAGTCGCTATGGCCGGTCATCGACCGGAGGAGGACGAGGGATGAGAGACGAGGGACGAGAGACGAGAGACGAGGGACGAGAGACGAGGGACGAGAGACGAGGGACGAGGGACGAGAGACGAGGGACGAGAGACAAGGGACGAGAGACGAGGGACGAGAGACGAGGGACGAGAGACGAGGGACGAGAGACGGGGGACGAGAGACGAGGGAGGACGATAAGAGGTTGATGAGTACTTTGACAGGGCTCATAACCGGACACTGTGCCGCACAATGAATTCTGTAGAAGTTGCCTCGATGAGGATGAGGAGGAGACTATTGAGCACTAGCTTTGTTCCTGTTCGGGTCGGCAGTGACCTAGACTCTCCCTTCTAGGGAGCCATTTCTTTTGTACTCTGGGTGAATTTGCGAACGTACGTCTGGTATCTCTCCTAAGGGGACGGGGGTTGACACAGGCTCCGGCGTAGTTAGATCCGTGCTTGCGTTGGGAAGAGGGCGGTTCTTCACCTCCCGCTCATGTTTCTTCACTCCTCCTATCTCACATTTTCCTTTTTCTTCCCCTTTCGCTGTCTCTAGGGTACCACAATGGGCCAAACTGCCCTCCGAGTGAACTCACCTTTGGTGGGCGACCCATTCAACCTAATCTAAGGTAAGATTGGATTAGGTTGAAGGGTACGCGACTAGCAACCTCGGTTGCCAGTCGCTTCACTGGAGACCTTAGATCCATTGTGTTCACCCTTGAAGAAAGTAGAAGATGCAGAAAACGTTTACAAACCTAAACCGCAGAACGATACAAGACATCAAATGAGGATATAAAACGAAAAAAAAAACGCCTAGGTTAGGTCAAGTTGAAGTGGCAGTCTGCCATCAGAATCACTTAGACGTTTTCGCCCACTGTGATAGCACAGGAATAGCAGAAAGAAGACGCCTTCTAGTTTCTGCCGTTGAACCATCCGGAAGATGGAGAAGAAGACAAAAACTCGCCGTCGAGAGTATGGTATAGTCAGCATATTCAGGCCTCTACAAAATTGCAGAATGACAAGAGGGCTAAGAGCCTGAAGGGAATCCAGGCTCGAGGAGGTGTTCACATATTATATTGTGTCTTCTTCTCGCAATGGCGGAGCAGTGACACAACAGGTTCTCCAACGTCTCCAACTCCTCCTGGTAATCGCACATCCAGCAAGAGTCTGCCTCTGTCTGCACCCAGTGCAACGTCAAAGACCTGGCATTGTAATGACAGGACTCCTATTAGCAGTCTTAAGTCATGCTTTCTCAGCCCCAGTATGAGTGACTTCCTGGTTTGTGAAATACAGGCCTTTTACCAGCCCTCGCTTTATTCGCGCGGTCATCGTAAAGGTGTCCAACCTACCAAGAAGCTCGCACAGTGGAGTTCTCACCGATTCCATAGCAAGATCTGCAACAATCAACGACACATTCCTGGCTAGCTCGTCGGCCACTTCGTTCTGAGCCTCACCTTGATGGTCTGGGACCGAGCAGAGCCTGACAGCCATTCCCAAGGTACAAAATATTTATTTGCATCATCTAATCTGATTTGAACCTATGCGGCCCAAGGCCAGAGCCTTCAGCGTCGCCTGACAAAAAATGCAAAATTTGCCCATGAACCTTCCATTAAAGAACAGGGGCAAACTTCTCACATATCAATGAGTGCAGTCTTATTTAAGTTTAAGCTCAATGATAAGGGGTCTCCTTTTTATAGCCGAGTCCGAATGGTGCGCCACAGTGCGACACATCTTTGGAGAGAAGTTTTACATGGCATAGTACCTCACAAATGTTGTTAGCATTAGGAGGGGAAAACCACCGCTGAAAATTTGTTTGATGGTCTCGCCAGGATTCGAACCCAGGCGTTCAGCGTCCTAGGCGGACATGCTAACCTCTGCTCTACGGTGGCCTCCCAGCGCCGCCTGACTGTCCACGTAAATCGTGATAGTATGATTGGGCCGCCGCCTCTGCATCAACATCGGCTTCAATGCCCTCAGGATAGCCAAGAATTCCACCTGGAAGACTCTGAACCGGAAGTCTCTAAGATTCCCTGATTGCAAGGAATTCAATGAAGACTCCTGCTTCAGAGACCCCATTCAATTTAGATCCATCTGCGTATACATAGGGTCCCTGGAAGGTCTGGGTGCCCCCAACGAAAAAACCCCTATTCAGGAAAACTTCTTCCAACCAACCAACCGGGAAGGACTCCCCTGGTATATAATCGGTCGAGCCACATATAGCATGGTGCCACGTGGCATCACCATTCCTCCGCAGAATAGAGGAATGGCCCAAGTTAGATGAGCTCCAAGTACCTGACTCCCTCAGCCTTATGGTGATCTTTATAGGGTGGTCACCGTAGCGCAGATGTACGCCTATTACGCTGAACGTCTTGGTTCTAATCCGAGCGAGAACATCAGAAAAAAATTTTAGCGGTGGTTATCCCCTTCTAATGCTGATGACATTTTTGAGGTATTGTACCATTTTGTATGGCAGGCTTGAAAAAACTTCTCCACATAAAGGTGTCTCACTGCGGAATGCCGTTCGGCTAAGAGGCCTGCGCTCTTATAATTGAGCCCAAATTTGAATCGGATAGCTCATTGATAGGTGAAAATAAAGATGCCAAGGCATAATAAAGAGTGGCATTCAGTGCCTCTCTCAGCGCACTTCGCCTTGCCCAAGAGATAAGCACTGCCGCTCTACCCTATACCTTACCCATCATCCTACGAAGGGCACACTTGTCCAGAGCTTTGTTTCACACCAGATAACCATAGGTGGGAATTGGCCGAACGACCACCGTATACATCCAGTGCAACTCCTTCAACTCTTTCCTATCAAGTTGCGACAGTAGAAGAGAGCATTCAGACCCCTTTTGACCCTTTCTACGACATGCCTTGCCCAAAATATTGGGTTGCCCAAAAAGTAATTGCGGATTTTTTTTAAAAGAAAGTAAATGCATTTTTAATAAAACTATATGGAAAATCCGCAATTACTTTTTGGGCAACCCAATAGTTTCTGGTTAAGAATCACGCCCAAGTATTTGGCCTCCGAAGAGAGCGGTAGCTCCATTAACACTGCTGCGCTACTGATGAAAAGAGCCAGTTCAGTATTTTTGGGTTTCATGCCAACCCCTTGGCACTCGCCCAGCTGGACAGCTTCCTCAAAGCTTTAGCAAGGTCCGAAATAGTAGAGAGGAAACGCCCATACACCATGATGACGACATCGTCGGCATAGGCAACGACCTCGCCTTCTCTCTCTTGAAACACCTCAGTGTCCCATTGATCACCAAAAAACACAATAGAGGAAGTAGAGGAATAAACGATGGCGATGTCGTATGAGTATGCAACGATCTTCACCCTCTCCTTCTCGAAAGATTTCAGAATCAGAATTGATCACCAAAAGCCATGATAGAGGGGATAAAACTCCTCATTGCGGAGTTTTCCTGTCCACAATCTTTCTTATCAAGCACGTGATGCGTTGATAATCCGGCCTTTCAGCACTGTAATGCAAATTTTGCTCATGAACACTCCACTAAGGAACAAACTTCTCACATATCAATGCGTGCATTCCGATTCAAGTTTAAGCTCAACGATAAGGGGCCGCCTTTTTATAGCCGAGTCCGAACGGCGCGACGCAGTGCTACACCTCTTTGGAGAGAAGTTTTACATGGCATAGTACCTCACAAATGTTGCCAGCATTAGGAGTTTTAGGAGTATTTTCAGCATTGTAACAACCTAATTTACTAAAATAGGGAGGAACTTTCATGTCCACCAGAGTTCCATGCTAGAACTCCAACGTTATGCTATTAAAAGCCCCTTTTATGTCCATGAAGCCTGCCAAAGTAAAGTCGCCTACTCCCAAATTCCCCTCGATGTAGCCAATCACATCATGAAGGGCAATATCAATTGATCAATTCTTAGCTCATACTGATACCCGCATACCAGTGAAGGATCGAGACGGTCCCTAATACATGTGTCAATGAGTCTCTCCAAAGTCTTCATGAGAGGCTTATTGGCCTGTGATCCTTGGGTAGTGAATCACTAGACTTTTCCCGCTTTCGGGATAAAAACCACCCTAACCCTCCGCTACCTAGTCGATACATAGCCCTGCGCAACGCAGTTGGCAAAAATCATCTGAAGGAGTCTATGACAATCGGTCCTGTGTTGCAGCATAGCAGGCAGAACGCCATTCTATCCCATTGACTTTTAGAGTTCAAACGAATTCGTCGCCCAAACTTTCTTCCCCTCGGGTATCATGTCCTCAACCACGAACAGTTACTAGGTATTATGTAGCGTCAAAGGGACATCGATACCTGGTGGTAGAATTTTGGAATAAATTTAAGGGAAATTTTCTTTAAGTATAAAATTGCCATGAAAAATTTGTCCAAAAACAAAATTTCTCCAAAAAAAATTCTCTGATGACAAAATTAAAAAAAAAAATTATATCTCAAAAGAAAAATTTTAATGACATTTTTTATAAAAACTTCAACCAAATTTTCTCTTAAGAAAAATAAATTAAAAAAAAACAAGTAAAAGCGTGCTAAGTTCGGCCGGGCCGAATCTTATATACCCTCCACCATGGATCGCATTTGTCGAGTTCTTTTCCCGGCATCTCTTCTTAGGCAAAAACAAGATACAAGATCGGTTTATATGACAGCTATATAAGGTTATGGACCGATTTGAACCATACTTGGCACAGTTGTTGGATATCATAACAAAACACGTCATGCAAAATTTAATTCCAATCGGATAAGAATTGCGCACTCTAGAGGCTCAAGAAGTCAAGACCCAAGATCGGTTTATATGGCAGCTATATCAGGTTATGGACCGATTTGAACCATACTCAGCACAATTGTTGTATATAATAACAAAACACATCGTGCAAAATTTCATTCCAATCGGATAAGAATTGCGCACCCTAGAGGCTCAAGAAGTCAAGACCCAAGATCGGTTTATATGGCAGCTATATCAGGTTATGGACCGATTTGAACCATACTTGACACAGTTGTTGGATATCATAACAAAACACGTCGTGCAAAATTGCATTCCAATCGGATAAGAATTGCGCACTCTAGAGGCTCAAGAAGTCAAGACCCAAGATCGGTTTATATGGCAGCTATATCAGGTTATGGACCGATTTGAACCATACTTAGCACAGTTGTTGGATATCATAGCAAAACACGTCGTGCAAAATTTCACTCCAATCGGATAAGAATTGCGCACTCTAGAGGCTCAAGAAGTCAAGACCCAAGATCGGTTTATATGGCAGCTATATCAAAACATGGACCGATATGGTCCATTTACAATACCAACCGACCTACACTAATAAGAAGTATTTGTGCAAAATTTCAAGCGGCTAGCTTTACTCCTTCGGAAGTTAGCGTGCTTTCGACAGACAGACGGACGGACGGACGGACGGACGGACGGACGGACGGACGGACGGACGGACAGACGGACGGACATGGCTAGATCGACATAAAATTTCACGACGATCAAAAATATATATACTTTATGGGGTCTCAGACGAATATTTCGAGTAGTTACAATCAGAATGACGAAATTAGTATACCCCCCATCTTATGGTGGAGGGTATAAAACTATTTCTCTATAAAATTTTGCTTTGCCATTACAAATACCCATAAAATTGTGCTTATGCCGCTACAGTGGGTATTCCCATCACACGTACCGGTTCGTGTGAAATCAAAGTTTTACGATGTTGTCTGTCAACTATCAAAAGAAAGAAAAAACAAATTTTGCAATATGCCTTCACACACAAAAAAGAGCAACAATAGCCTAATAATTATATGTTTTCTCCGGGAGCTGGGGAGCGGGCCGGGCATGTTAAGGTTCTTTTAATCTTTGCCAAAGAACAAACATTAGTTAATGTCCAATAAAAAGCTTAACTACTTTATGTGCAGTCCCAAAATCCCAAAATAATATCAAGAAACTGCAAATACATAGACATAGAGGCGAACAAATACCCACACAAACACACACCAAATACCCTATGTGTGGTAGTAAGACAAAGAAAAGGCTCTCGGCTGCAATAAAAATTGTTTGGTGACAGAGAGTGGGGAAAAAAACTAACTAAGAGACAACTTCAGCATTAATCGGACCTCAATGTCAGCAGTCAACATTTGTAATTATTTTTGCTGAGAAACAGCAACAAATAAGAAGCTTTCACACTCTACTTATACACACACACACACACACACCAACACATGGACCCATTGAACATGAAAAGTCATTAAAACAGAGAGTTAAAACAAAGAAATTGTCGCTGCCCCCTACCCAACAAAGGCCAAAGTAAACAAGAACTAAGCGAAAACTATTATTATAGCATTAATTTACTATACAAGTGATACGAACAACGACTAACTGTAACAATAGTGGCAACATTTAACAACAATACCAACAACAACTAAAACAAACACTAACACTAACCGGCTACAACTGCAATTACAACAATAATAACAGCGAAAGCGACAATTATCAACCAAGTAATAGCAGTCGGCATTATAACGACTACAGCTATTGTCACCACTGCCCCACAAACTATGTAGGCAGCAACAACAACACCCACCCACCTGTATGGTGAGTTGAACTTAGCTGAGGTGGTTTGAAAACAGAGTGCGAGTTCAAGCAATAGCAGCAACAACAACAGCACCCACCTGTATGGTGAGTGGAACTAAGCTGAGGTGGTGGAAAAGAGAGTGCGAGTCAAGCAATAGCAGCAGCAACAACAAGACCCATCTGTATGCTGAGTGGAACTGAGCTGAGGTGGTGGAAAAGAGAGCGCGAGTTCAGGTGTTTTGCATGGCTGTTAACAATGGCAGCCTATGCAAAGCAAAGTTTTCAAAGACAAAATTGAGGAAATTGATTTTCCCCTACCCAAATGTTTAAAAATGTCAGATCTTGCTTCTCCAAGGGGAAGTTAAAGTTTTTGGTCGTTTGTGAAAAGAGTGAAGTGCAACTCATCGGCTATCCCGACTCTCATTAAAGACGACCAGATATACACTGACCCGGTTGATAAGGCTAACCTGTTGGCTGATATACTTGCAGGGAACTCTTCCCTGCCGGATAGCAATCGACCACTCCCTTCAATCGAACATGTATCTGGCGTCATGCCCCAGGTATATTTTCTCGTGGGGTCAAAAGGGTTCTTGAAGATCTTGACGCAAATAAATCCCCGGGCCCGGTTGGCACTGGATATCTGCAAGGCATTTGATAGGGTCTGGCATGATGCACTCCTTTCAGAACTTGTCGCTTTTGGAGTCGGTAATAACTTCGCTCGATTTATATTGAGTTTTCTCAGAGATCGCTCATCTAACGAATATAAATTGACCACAGGAGTACCACAAGGCTCTGTACTTTCTCCCTCTCTTTTTCCTTTTTTCATTGACGATCTACTGGGTCTGACTTCGAATACGATAAATTCGTTGGCGGATGACAGCAACCTCTGTCATTTATTTTCACTCGACCATAGGCCGAGTCTTCGAGAGATTGAAGACAGAAGGCGGATTATGGACGTTACACTCTGGCCGAATTTGCTGGCCATTTCTGAGTGGGGTCGACTGGATAAAGTAGATTTTAATGCACGGAAGACTCAGTGCTGTTTGTTGTCCCACAAACGATTCGCTGACACTTTACAATCGTCAATATCTATCGTAGATATCAAGCAGTCAGGGGCTCTTGATGTTCTGGGCATGAAGATTCAATGTGATGTCCGTCAGTGAAAACACATCTTCGAAGTGTCGAAAGAAGCATTCAAGTTCTTGGGCTTTCTAAAGCGATCTAATAAATATTTCACTCCCACCGATCTTCTTAATGTCTACACTACGCTCATCAGGCCGAGGATGGAATATAACTCGCATATATGGGCAGGAGCTCCAAAATTATCCTTGGAGCTTCTTGACCGTGTCCAGAGACAGGCATTGGTGTTGATTGGAGATGGTAAGGTATCCAACATTATTGTTTCCCTTGAACATCGTCGAAATGCGAGTTGTGTGGCGCTGTTCTTCGGAAATCAGTCTTCTGGTTCCTGACTTGAGGTTGTTTGTCAGAAATACAAGATTTTCTAGAAGTTCTAGAAGCGCGCACCGGTTTGGAATCGATTGGCCAGCTGATCGGATCATGCACTACAGAGCGAATTCTTTTTTCGCAAGGACTGTTCGTAAGTGGAATTGACTTCCAGCGGTTGTTTTTCCCGTGACTTACAACATTCAGGACTTCAAAGCAAGTGTCAATAAACACTATTCCCTCTTTCACCCCTCCTATACTTAACTATCATATCCAATGCAATACATTGCATATATAGGGGACATACCCTGGATGTGGAAGATGTATGCCTTGATTTAAGATGATAAATATGATATGAAAAATCCGCAATTACTTTTTGGGCAACCCAATAAAATTATACACAATTATGACAATATCCGCGACAAAGAAAAAGCCCATTATTGTATTTTTATACCCACCACCATAGGATATGGGGTATATTTATTTAGTCATTCCATTTGCAGCACATCGAAATGTCCATTTCCGACCCTACAAAGATCGTTGTAAAATTCTAAGACGATTTAACTATGTCCGAGTGTATGTCCGTCTGTCCGTCCGTCTGTCCGTCCGTCTGTCCGTCCGTCCGTCTGTCCGTCCGTCTGTCCGTCTGTCCGTCCGTCTGTCCGTCTGTCCGTCCGTCTGTCCGTCCGTCCGTCTATCCGTCCGCCTGTGCGTCCGTCCGTCTGTCCATCCGTCTGTCCGTCCGTCTGTCCGTCCGTCTGTCCGTCCGTCTGTCCGTCCGTCTGTCCGTCCGTCTGTCCGTCCGTCTGTCCGTCCGTCTGTCCGTCCGTCTGTCCGTCCGTCTGTCCGTCTGTCCGTCCGTCTGTCCGTCCGTCTGTCCGTCCGTCTGTCCGTCCGTCTGTCCGTCTGTCCGTCCAAAGGAGTTGAGCTAGGCTCTTGAAATTTTGCACAAATACTTGTTATCGGTATAGGTTGGGCCATATGGGTCCATGTTTTGATATAGCTGCTATATAAACCGATCTTGTGTCTTGACTTCTTGAGCCAACGGCATAATTATTATTCGATTTCGCTTAAATTTGCATAACATGTTTTGTTATGACTTCTAATAACTGTGCTAAGTATGGTTTAAATCGGTCCATAACATTATATAGCTGCCATATAAACCGATCTTGGATCTTGACATCTTGAGCTACAAAATGGAAAATTCATTTTGTGTTTGTTCCGTATAGACTCAAAAACGGCTGAACCGATTACCTTGAAATTTTCGCAGATTGTTTAGTTCGTCTGAAAGGAAACATAGCCTATATAATTTTTTTGATATCAGGAGGGGGGGAGGACTCTCCCCCTTACCTCAAAAGTACTTCCCAAAAATAAAAATGGACCGATCGGGACAATATGGCACTCAAATGGTATAATAAATAATAAAAGTTGGGTGCAAGTACCTGGGGGCCGCCTTAACCCCAAAACCCCTTAATATAGGTTTATATGACGATCCTGACAATATGGGACTCAAATGAAAGGTATTCGGGAGCAGATTACGAATATGGTCTGTAATTAGGAATAGCCTTTATAATTTTTTGAAAACGGAAGGGGGCGGACCCTCCACCGTTACCCCAAAAGCACTACCCAAATCAAAAGTAGACCGATAAGGACAATATGTATATCAACTGAAAAGTATGCGCGAGTAGATAACGAATCTAAGTACCCAGCTGCACAATACCAATGAAGGGTATTTGAGAGTAAAAAACTAGTTTGATATCCAATTTCGGAGCCAAGTGTTTTGGAATACGCCCTAAAGCACCCTCTAAACTGAACTTCATTTCCGTTGGGAATAAAGAACGAATTTGTGGCCATCCCAGCCCCAAAACATCCTCCAAACGGTTCGTATTCACCGGCCATGGCAACATGGGGCTCAAATTAAAAGGATTTGGAAGTGCAGCACGAATTTGATATCCATATTTGAATCGAAATGTCTGAGGGGCCATCCCTCTCCTAATGAGATCACTACCCTAAGGAAGAACATTACCACCAGGAACCGCTTTTTCCGGTAATCTCGCCAGGATTCGAACGCGTTTAGTGTCATAGGCTACAATGGCACGAATTCGATATCCGCATTCAGGGCGAAGTGTCCCCACCCTAAAAAGACATTAAAGAGTTAAAACAGGCGCAGCCGAGCGGGCCTGGTTCGGCTAGTAGCTGCCATATAAACCGATCCTGGGTCTTGTCATCTTGAGCCACTAGAAAGCGCAATTCTAATCCGATTTGGTTGAAACTTTGCATGAGATATTTTGCTATCATTTCCAACAGCTGGCATATAAACCGATCTTGCATCTTGACATCTTGAGCCACTAGAGGCCGCAATTCTCCTCCGATTTGCCTGAAAGTTAGCTTGTCGTGTTTTGTTATGATTTCCAATAAAATTGTGGTAAGTATGGTTAAAATCGGTCCATAACGTTATATAGCTGCCATATAAACCGATCTTAGATCTTGATATTTTGAGCCAATAGAGGGCGCATTTATTATTCAATTTGGCTGAAATTTAGCATGAAGTGTTTTGTTATGACTTTTAACAGCTGTGCGAAATATGGTTCAAATCGGTCTATAATCTGATATAGCTGCCATATAACCGATCTGGGATCTTGACTTCTTGAGCCACTAGAGGCCGCAATTATCAGTCGATTTGGCTGAAATTTTGTAAGAGGTGTTTTATAATGACTTCCAATAACTGTGCCGAGTGTGGTTCAAATCGGTCCATAACCTGATGTAGCTGCCATATAAACCGATCTGGGGTCTTGACTTCTTCAGCCTCTAGAGGGCGCAAATCTTATCCGATGTGGCTGAAATATTGCATGAGGTGTTTTATTATGACTTCCAACAGATGTGCTAAGTATGGTTGAAATCGGTACATAACCTAATATAGCTGCCATATATACCGAGCGGGGATCTTGACTTCTTGAGTTTCTAGAGGGCGCAATTCCTATCTAATTTGGCTGACATTTTGCATGACGTATTTTATAATGACTTTTATTAACTGTGCCAAAAAAGAAGTTCAAATCGGTTCATAACCTGATATAGCTGCCATATAAACCGATCTGGGATCTTGAACTATTAAGCCTCTAGAGGGCGCAATTCTGATCCTATTTGACAGAAATTTTGTACAACGGCTTCTCTGATGACCTTCAACATACGTGTTTATTGTAGTCTGAATCGGTCTATAGCCTCATACAGCTCCCATATAAATCGATCTCTTTATTTTACTTTTTGAGCCGAATTGGCTGACATTTTACACAGGTCTCTAACATATAATTTAATTGTGGTCCGAACCGGACCATATTTTAATATCGCTCTAATAGCAGAGCAATTCTTTTCTTTTATCTTTTTTTTTTGTGCAAGAAAAGAAAGGAATTCGACAAATGCGATCCATGGTGGAGGGTATTCGGGCCAGGCCGAACTTAGCACGCTATTACTTGTTATTAATTAAAGTTTTAACTTTAGGGCCAATAGTCTTGTGCCGAAGCCATATTTAGAAAAATTTTACTTATTTAATTTTTTTCAAACCACTGAATAAATTATGTGATTTTTTTTGGAATACCAGCTACTAAACTAATAATTTACTACCGGGTTTTTCACTTTCCACGGCTTGTTTTTGGCTAATGGAAGCCATAAAGAAAAATCACAATGATCATCCAAATAGTTTTTGTTTTCGGCTCCAAGTGGAGAAATGTCACAGTTCGTAAACAGAAACAAACTGGGGGAAGAAAAACCTTTACTCCCCAGTGACAAGTGACATGAAAGGATCAAAAGAGAAAATAGAAAACAAAAAGACATTTAATGTATGAGGTAAATAAGTGTTTGTGTGTGTGTGTGTGTGTGTGTGTGTGAGTGTTGTGGTAAGCAAACATACTATTTGCTTTATTGTTTAGTTGGCAGAAGTTGCAAAAAAGGAAAACTTGTAACGCATTTCTTTGTATGAGTGGCTGTGTGTGTGTGTGTGTGTGTGCATGTGTACATTGTAGTGGCCATTATAATGGCCACAATGCCAGCAGTGACGACTCCACATCGACACCAGCCAAC
>NC_081553.1:219330614-219338523 GCF_963082655.1 Stomoxys calcitrans
AATTACGATCTGGCAGATACAGCCGCCTCAATTACTCTACAGCAATTTCTTCAGGTGCAATGAGAGGTGGTCGTTCTTCAAGGACTACTTTTACCCGGTAGCCATTTACCACATCTGCTACCGTGTCTGTATGTTGTCTAGACCCGCTTGATATGCCGCTTGATCTTGAGGTTCTCTCTTATAGCGCTGAACCTTAGACTCTGGATCATGTAGATCTGCCTGAAGGCTTCTGGGCGGTGGATATCTATCCACAAGATGATGATTTGGATGATCTTTGCGATAACAGCCCAAAAGGTATTGCTTTGACCGCATGTATTTAAGTCTTCGCACTGGTAGGATCTTTGTCTCCAGATGAAGGTGGTCCACATAAGAACTGAGGAGACAGCCCTTTGCAGTTCGAAGGGCGGCATTCTGACGGATCTGAATATAATTTCATTGCGTGTCACAGAGTTGACGAGACCACACTGGAGCTACATAACTTTCCACAGACCGGCCAATTGCTTTGTACGTGGTCAACAATGTTTCTTTGTCTGCACCCCAAGTTCTGAAAGCAAGTGACTTGAGGACCCTGCTTTGACTTTATCTCAAATTGCTGTGGCATGTGGGCAGGATGTGTAAGAGCTGTCAAATATGACGCCAAGTATTTTGGGACACTTGATTGTCCGAAACATTTCTTCATCGACCATCACAGTCAGCTCAGTATTCACCTCACGCGTATTTGTAGTTAACAATGTGGCTGAAGATTTGGTGGCAGATTTCTTCAGATTTCTTGCAGTGAAATATAAGGTAAGTTAGTTGAGGTAGACGTTCAACCTATCGCAGATGACAACAATGGATGGGGTGCCTGATGCCATGATCGTACAATCGTCCGCATATAATTCGATCTCTATGCCGTCTGGAGGGGGTGGAATGGAGGATAGGTGGAGGTTAAGCAGTGCCTGAGATATCACCCCACCTTGGAGAACTCCCTGTTTCACTCTACGGTGCTTCGACTTCGTATCCCTAAATTCCACAAATGACTGGCGATCACACAGATAATTCACGACCCAGCGTTTCAGGCCTGGTTGGGAGGACGTGTTGGCAATGTCCTCAAATAGTTTGGCATATCTGCCATGAATGCCTTCGATTCGATCCAGTGCCACGAGGACCGTCCTTTCAAAGCAGCAAAGCAGTTGTCGTGGTATGCAGTCTTCGAAATCCGGCGAATGATGCTCGGCGAATGGAAATTCCCCTACGAGGCTAGAGAAGAGGAAATGCCTCAAGCGTTTTTGCTACTGGTGAGATTAAACAGTGCCGGAGATATCATCCTGCCTTGGGGAACTCCCTGTTTCACTCCATAAATTCCACAAATGACTGGAGATAGCACTTAGCCTTCGGGCACCCCCTGTTTCACTCCATAAATTCCACAAATGAGTGGCGGTCATACAGATAATTCGCGACCCAGCGTTTCAGGCCTGGCTGAAGGGACGTGTTGGCGATGTCCTCAAATAGTTTGGCACGACTGACAGTGTCGAATGCCTTCGATAGGTCCAGTGCCACGAGGACCATCCTATCACATGGCTCGGGCTGTATGAAGCCACGGCAAATGTGTGCGGTGATGGCATGCAAAGCAGTTGTTGAGTCTTCGAAATCCATGTTGATGCTCGGCGAATGGAAATTCTCCAACGAGGCCCGGAAGAAGTAATGCCTCAAGCGCCTTTGCTATTGGTGGGAGAAGGGATATCGGTCTGTAAGAGTCCCCCTTACTCAGGTCCTTTCCAGGCTTCAATAGCGGGATCACTCTGCCCAATTTCCTGACATCGGGAACTAAAAGAGTATTCAAAGACAGGTTGAGGACAGTAGAAAGGTACTCAACTCCAGGTAAATCCAGATTCTTCTGTATCAGCGTAGAGATTCCGTCGGGGCCCAACACCTTGGATGATTTGGGGCCACAGATGACATTCGTAACTTCGTCCATGGTAAATTGTGATGGCTGTCCATCAGCTCGGAGACCACGGATGCGGAAAATGACTCTCCTCCTAGCCCTGTCACTCTCGAGATGCACAATTAATAGACGGTTGAACATCCTGGCGCGAAGACCACCGTAGCGCAGAGGTAAGCATGTCTGCCTATGATGCTTAACGCCTTGGTTCGAATCTTGGCAGAAACATCAGAAAATTTTTCAGCGTTGGTTATCCCCTACTAATGCTGAAGGCCACCGTAGTGCAGAGGTTAGCATGTTCGCCTATGATGCTGAACGCCTGGGTTCGAATCCTGGCGAGACCATCAGAAAACATTTTCAGCGCTAGTTTTTCCCTCCTAATGCTGGCAACATTTGTGAGGTACTTTGCCATGTAAAACTTCTTTCAAAAGAGGTGTCGCTTTGCGGCATGTCGTTCGGACTCGGCTATAAAAAGGGGGGCCCCTTATCATTGAGCTTAAACTGGAATCGGACTGCACTCATTGATATGTGAGAAGTTTGCCCCTGTTCCTTAGTGGAATGTTCATGGGCAAAATTTGCAAAATTTGGTCTCCGATTTAAAAGGAGGTCCTTTATCTAAGTTTGCCCCAGTTCCTTAATAGAATCTTCATGGGCAAATTTGCGTTTTACAACCTGACGCATCTGCCTTTGACGCTGAGCACCTGGGTTCGAATCCTGGCAGTAACATCAGAAAATTTTTCAGCAGTTGTTATCCCCTCCTAATGCTGGCCACATTTCTGAGGTACTTTGCCATATAAAACCTTCTCCCCAAAAATGTCGCTCTGCGGCACACCATTCGAACTCGGATATAAAAAGGAGGTCTCTTATCTAAGTTTGCCCCAGTTCCTTAATGGAATGTTCATGGGCAAATTTGCATTTTACAACCTGGTGCATCTGCCTATAACGCTGAACGCCTGGGTTTGAATCCTGGCAGGAAAATTAGAAAATTTTTCAGCGGTGGTTATGCTCTCCTAATGATGGCGACATTTCTGAGGTACTTTGCCATGTAAAAACTTTTCCCCAAAGAGGTGTCGCTCTCCGTCACGCCGTTCGGTATCGGCTATAAAAAGGAGGTCCCTTATCTAAGTTTGCCCCAGTTCCTTAATGGAATGTTCATGGGCAAATTTGCGTTTTACAACCTGACGCATCCGCCTATGAAGCTGAACGCCTGGGTTCGAATCCTGGCAGGAACATCAGAAAATTTGTCAGCTTTGGTTATCCCCTTCTAATGCAGGCGACATTTGTGGGGTACTTTGCCATATAAAAACTTCTCCCCAAAGAGGTGTCGCTCTGCGGCACGCCGTTCGGACTCGGCTATAAAAATGAGGTCCCTTATCTAAGTTTTCCCCAGTTCCTTAATGGAATGTCCTTGCATTTTACAACCCGGAACATCTGCCTATGACGCTGAACGCCTGGGTTCGAATCCTGGCAGGAACATTAGAACATTTTTCGCGGTAGTTTTCCCCTCCTAATGATGTCGACATTTCTGAGGTACTTTGCCATGTAAAAACTTTTCACCTCTTTGGGGAAAAGTTTGCATGCCATCATCGCTCTGCGGCATGCCGTTCGAACTCGGCCATAAAAAGGAGGTCCCTTATCTAAGTTTGCCTCAGTTCCTTAATGGAATGTTTATGGCAAATTTGCATTTACTACTTGGCGCATTTCTTCGAATCAGTCATGGTTACGTTGCCAAAAGTATCTGAGGTCCTGTCATCCCATCTACCTACCGGGTAGTGACTTAACAGTAGACCACAACTTGCCTAATCCTAAGTTACATTGCTCTAAGTGTTCTAGCCACAAATTCCGCCTATGGTCGTTGACTACCTGATTTTGGGGTTAGAGGGTTGCTTACAACGAATCCCATCACGCTCGTTTGCGTGTAACACTGCCTGTGCCTGGAAATTGGGCCGCATTTGGGCTATTCTACCTGCTGGTATAAAGCGAGCGGCTGCTGCGTTAATGATGTCTCGGAATTTCCTCTCGGCCACAAGCACATCATAGGGGGGTGGTAGTTCTCTGAAGCGGCGATTGGTATACTCTCTGAAGCCAGCCTAATCGGCCTTTTTCTGATTGATAAACGTCCGGCTCTCAGAGGTTATGAAGTGGGGTGGTCGCTCGATGGTGAGAATTATGAGGAGGTGGTTTGATCACAAAGCGATGGCGGCTTGCCAGGATACGTCACTCAGGAGATCAGGGGATGCTATGGAAATGTCTGGCGAGCTCCTACACCTCCTAGTAATCCTAGTGGGGGCATCCTCATTCGCAAAGCGTGGAGCCTTCAATCTTCTCCGCCAAAGCTATGTCCCGCTGGCAGTTAGCTAGGGTAGAATGCCATGAAATGTGATGCACATTAAAGTCCCCTAGAATCAGACGATTCTGGCCAGATAGTAACCCACTTATGTCGAGGTTGTAAGCTTGGACATGAATTGGTACACAGCTGCCAAATGGCGGTACGAGCACGTTGTAAAGCCCTATCTCGGCAGTACCGCACCTGACTGCTATACCCATGCACTCCATATAGGGCTCACTAGCCTCAGGCGCAGGCGAGATGGGTCTATATTGCACTGAATGATGCATCACGAAGGCCTATCCCCCACCTCCATTCCATGAGCAATCTTTACGTAGCACATTGTATCTGTGACAATTTTGCAAGCTGCAGGTGTGGGTCAGCTTTGTCTCCAGGATCGCTGTAACCATTAGGTTCCTCCGACTCATATAATTCGCAATCCCGTCCATCTTGCCAAGGAGACCTTAGCAATTCAATTACAAAAATGATACACTGATCGGCACTGGCCTGGCAATATCGGGGATGGGATGTTGCTGTTGCGTATATTGCCGCACAGAAGAGATCGGGGGTCACCTAAACCGACGACGAGGACGCAGAACGTAACGACGTTGAAGCTTGTGACCCACTGCTGCCTATGTTCACACAGCACCTTGCAACATATTAAATTGCATGAACATTCCACTAAGGAACAGGGCCAAACTTCTCACATATCAATGAGTGCAGTCCGATTCCAGTTTAAGCTCAATGATAAGGGGCCTTCTTTTTATAGCCGAATCCCAATGGAGTGCCGCAGTGCGACACCTCTTTGAAGAGAAGTTTTACATGGCATAGTACCTCACAAATGTTGCCAGCTATAGGAGGGGAAAACTAGCGCTGAAAATTTTTTCTGATGGTCTTGCCAGGATTCGTACCCAGGCATTCAGCGTCATAGGCGGACATGCTAACCTCTGCGCTATGGTGGCCTCCAACATTGCAATATATTCAGTATGACTATACTCTCGTAGTGATGAGAGGCCATAGCAAGATCGGTAATGTACCCACTCCATGCACCGGTTACACCTCACCGACACCGACCGATGATGGAGGCCGTTCTGGCAAACCGGAGAACCTGGGTTCGGGGTTCTTTTCAATCCCGGCACGGACCAATAGCGTAGGGAGAAGGCACTCCGGGATGTGCCTCTCCCATGACGCAAATAAAAGGACGAATACGTACACTGAGGCGGCAGCACTGGCCGAATAAACTTCTTAGTATCATAAATTTCGCATTTTTCATTGGATTTTAGATTTCGACGAAATCCATAGTTTGTCCAGGGCGAACATAAGCCTTTTTATTTGTTAAAAATTCATGCATGTTTTGTCTGCGAGTTTTCAATTATAGCTAAAATTTTGATAAAGTCTTAAAACTCCTTTCAAAAGTTTTAATCCGAAAAAGTGATTTTGGATTTGTTTTTGATGATTTTTTTCTTGGAACGCATTCATAAATTATCTATTCAGATTTTTTTGTTGTTGTTGTAGTATTAGATATTTCTTTGGCATTTATTTCATTAGGACAAGTTAGTTGCCTTGTTAGGGGTGAAAAGGTTATTTCATGTTTGAATTTGAATTAATGTCATTTATCATGGGTGTTGTGTCTTAAAAGCCGATTAAATGTTTTCATAGATCCGCTTTTGTTGAATTGTCGGTTGCTCTACCCTGCTTCCGGTTCCTGTTCATCATATCCACAAAACAAATGGAGGCCGCAGCACAGAGAGTGTGAGAGAGAGACAGAGTGTGTGAGTGTGTGTGATGTAGTAGCATTGGTATACGTGGGTGTTTTGATATGCCTAGCACCAACTACTTTTTATATTAGTGTGGGTGTTTTCATGTTTACAGAGTGTTGCGTTTATATTTGACACACAGCTCCTTTGATGTGTCCTTCACATCATGCTAATGTATAGAGAAAAGCATTGAGAAGTGAAAAAAAAACGAACAAAAACGAGACAAAAGATGAAGGCAAAGCAGCAACAGCTACAGCAGCATTGGCATCAGAATGGGATTCATTTAAGAATAAAACACTTCAATTTATAAGTGATAAGACACAAACAAACGGACAGACAAACAAACAGAGGCTATAAAACAAACACCAACTCACACGCATAAAAATTTGCTCAACCCCCTCTAACGCATAGACAACTAAGGCGGCTTCAGCGGCACAAGCACCAGAAGGATAACAAAAGACTTGCCATTGTAACAAACAAAAATGGTTTGGTTTATCAAGGAAACAACAACACGCACAAATACAAATGCGTGAAGTCATATCTAAGACGCAAAGGAATTTCTTATATACACCATAATAACTACCCCCCCCCCCCCCCCACACACACACACACACATACCCACCGCTTGCCTATGTTCACACAAAAGGCCGGAAATTATAAATGATGAGATGTATAGAAGATGACGACTACGACGCACTTTGTAGATTTCTGTTAGATTTGAGCTTGAGCACATCTATTGTTGCTCTTGTTCGGTTAATTATGCCATTTTTGCTATGCCATTCCTACATTCATTCATTCACTCACTCATTGTTTCAATTGTTTTGTGTAGTAGTCGGCTTTAATGAAATCAATAATTTGCTTAAAAATCATTCCTTCATTCATTCAGAAATCAATTAGAACGAACCTACCAATCGCACAACCTAAAGACTGGCCAGTTGGCCTAACTTAGAAAAAAAAGAAGAAAATAAATAGTTTTGCATTAAAGCTGCTCTAGTGTAGTCATGCATGAAGGATAGACAGTCTATTGCCATATCTAATCACGTACATAATTTACCACTAATCAGCCCCCTGCCATCACACATAGAAAATGCAAAATCATCATACTGAGTAGGCTTGGCTAACGAAACAGTGGACAATTCTTTGAATTACTTGGATTTCATTTCAAATATATATGAGCTATCTGAAGTTATTGGCTTATATGGCGGCTATATCAAGTTATAGACAGATTTGGATCATGCTTGGCACAGTTGTTGGAAATTTCAACAAAAAAAAAGTCATGCAAAAGTTCAACCAAATTGGATAACAATTGCGCCCTCTTGGAGCTCAAGAAGTCTAATCCGAAGATCGGTTTATATGATAGCTATATCAGGATATGGACTGATTTAGACCATACTTACAATTGACAGTTGTTGAAAGTCATACCAAAATGATACGTGCAAAATTTCAGTCAAATCGGATAACAATTGCGCCCTCTAGAAGCTCAGGAATTCTTTTCCGGAGATCGGTTTATATGGCAGCTATTGGGTTGCCCAAAAAGTAATTGCGGATTTTTCATATAGTCGGCGTTGACAAATTTTTCACAGCTTGTGACTCTGTAATTGCATTCTTTCTTCTGCCAGTTATCAGCTGTTACTTTTAGCTTGCTTTAGAAAAAAGTGTAAAAAAGTATATTTGATTAAAGTTTATTCTAAGTTTTATTAAAAATTCATTTACTTTCTTTTAAAAATCCGCAATTAATTTTTGAGCAACCCAATATAACATGTTATGGACTGACTTAGACCATACTTGGCACAATTGGTGGATGTCGTACCAAATAGGCATGTGCAAAATTTCAACCAAATGGGATAACAATTGCGCCCTCTAGAGGCTAAAAAAGTCTAATCGGGAGATCGGTTTATGTGGCGC
>NC_081553.1:219338723-219341223 GCF_963082655.1 Stomoxys calcitrans
TAGTCGGCTTTAATGAAATCAATAATTTGCTTAAAAATCATTCCTTCATTCATACAGAAATCAATTAGAACGAACCTACCAATCGCACAACCTAAAGACTGGCCAGTTGGCCTAACTTAGAAAAAACAAGTAAAAGCGTGCTAAGTTCGGCCGGGCCGAATCTTATATACCCTCCACCATGGAGCGCATTTGTCAGTTCTTTTCCCGGCATCTCTTCTTAGGCAAAAAATGATATAAGAAAAGAAAGAAAGAAAAAACCTGCTATTAGAGCGATATCAAGATATGATCCGGTTTAGACCACAATTAAATTATATGTTGGAGACCTGTGTAAAATGTCAGCCAATTCGAATAAGAATTGCGCCCTTTGGGGGCTCAAAAAGTAAAATAGAGAGATCGATTTATATGGGAGCTGTATCGGGCTATAGACCGATTCAGACCATAATAATAAACACGTATGTTGATGGTCATGAGAGGATCCGTCGTACAAAATTTCAGGCAAATCATCAGAATTTCGCTCTCTAGAGGCCCAAGAAGTCAAGACCCAATATAGGTTTATATGGCAGCTACATCAGGTTATGGACAAAACACGTGGTGCAAAATTTCATTCTAATCGGATAAGAATTGCGCACTCTAGAGCCTTAAGAAGTCAAGACCCAAGATCGGTTTATATGACAGCTATACCAGGTAATGGCCCGAATTGAACCATACTTAGCACAGTTGTTAGAAGTGATACTAAAACACTATTTGCAAAATTTGAGTCTAGTCGGATGAGAATTGCGCCCTCTAGAGGCTCAAGAAGTCAAGACCCAATATCGGTTTATATGACAGCTATATCAGGTTATAGACCGATTTGAACCACACTTGGCACAGTTATTGGATATCATAACAAAACACGTAGTGCAAAATTTCATTCCAATCGGATAAGAATTGCGCACTCTAGAGGCTCAAGAAGTCAAGACCCAAGATCGGTTTATATTGCAGCTATATCAGGTTATGAACCGATGTGAACCATACTTGGCACAGTTATTGGATAACGTAGCATAACACGTCGTGCAAAATTTCATTCAAATCGGATAAGAATTGCGCACGCTAGAGGCTCAAGAAGTCAAGACCCAAGATCGGTTTATATGACAGCTATATCAGGTTATGGACCGATTTGAACCATACTTGGCACAGTTGTTGGATATAGTAACGAAACACGTCGTGCAAAATTTCATTCCAATCGGATAAGAATTGCGCACTCTAGAGGCTCAGGAAGTCAAGACCCAAGATCGGTTTATATGGCAGGTATATCAGGTTATGTACCGATTTGAACTATACTTGGCACAGTTGTTGGATATCATAACAAAACACGTCGTGCAAAATTTCATTCCAATCGGATAAGAATTGCGCACTCTAGAGGCTCAAGAAGTCAAGACCCAAGATCGGTTTATATGGCAGCTATATCAGGTTATGGACCGATTTGAACCATACTCGGCACAGTTGTTGAATGTCATAACAAAACACGTCGTGCAAAATTTCATTCCAATCGGATAAGAATAGCGCCCTCTAGAGGCTCAAGAAGTCAAAACCCAAGATCGGTTTATATGGCAGCTATATCAAAACATGGACCGATATGGCCCATCTACAATACCAACCGACCTACACCAATAAGAAGTATTTGTGCAAAATTTCAAGCGGCTGGCTTTACTCCTTCGGAAGTTAGCGTGCTGTCGACAGACAGACGGACGGACGGACGGACGGACGGACAGACGGACGGACATGGCTAGATCGACATAAAATTTCACGACGATCAAGAATATATATACTTTATAGGGTCTCAGACGAATATTTCGAGTAGTTACAAACAGAATGACGAAATTAGTATACCCCCCATCTTATGGTGGAGGGTATAACAAGTAAAAGCGTGCTAAGTTCGGCCGGGCCGAATCTTATATACCCTCCACCATGGATCGCATTTGTCGAGTCCTTTTTCCGGCATCTCTTCTTAGGCAAAAAAGGATATAAGAAAAGAGTTGCTCTGCTATTAAAACGATATCAAGATATGGTCCGGTTCGGACCACAATTAAATTATGTGTTGGAGACCTGTGTAAAATTTCAGCCAATTCGTATAAGAATTGCGCCCATTGGGGCACACGAAGTAAAATAGAGAGAACGATTTATATGGGATCTGTATCGGGCTATAGACCGATTCAGACCATAATAAACACGTTTGTTGATGGTCATGAGAGAATCCGTCGTACAAAATTTCAGGCATATCGGATAATAATTGCGACCTCTAGGGGTCAAGAAGTCAAGATCCCAGATCGGTTTATATGGCAGCTATATCAGGTAATGAACCGATTTGAACCTTATTTGACACAGTTGTTGAAAGTAAAAATAAAATACGTCATGCAAAATTTCAGCCAAATCGGATAGGAATTGCGCCCTCTAGAAGCTCAAGAAGTCAAATCCCCAGATCTGTTTATATGACAGCTATATCAAGTTATGGACCGATTTA
>NC_081553.1:219343723-219481223 GCF_963082655.1 Stomoxys calcitrans
CACGTGATGTTTTGGTGTCACTTCCAACAACTGTGCTGAATATGGTTTAAATCGGTATATAACCTGATATAGCTGCCATATAAACCGATCTGGGATCTTGACTTCGTGAGCCGCTAGAGGGCGCCACTCTCATCCGATTTAGCAGAAATATTGTGCAACGACTTCTCCCATGACCTTCAACACACGTGTCTAATATGGTCTGAATCGATCAATAGCTTGATACAGCTTCCATATAAACCTATCTCCCCATTTTGCTTCTTGAGCCCCTACAACGCGCAATTCTTATCCGAATGGACTGAAATATTACACAATGACTTCTACAATGTTCAGTATTCATTTATTGTCCCAATTGGACTATAACATGATATAGCTCCAATAGCATAGCAGTTCTTATTCAATATTCTTTGTTTGCCTAAAAAGAGATACCGGGCAAAGAACTCGATAAATGCGATCCATGGTGGAGGGTATGTAAGATTCGGCCCAGCCGAACTTAGCACGCTGTTTCTGTCTGTTCCGTATAGAATCAAAAACGGCTGAAACGATTTCCATGAAATTTTCACCGATGGAAGAGTTTGGGTCCCCGGTGAAAATAGGGTACTATATTTTTTAATATCCGAAGGTGGGGGCGGACCCTCCCCCATACCCCAATATTCTAATTTTCAAAAACGCCAGATCTCGGAGATGCTTGCACCAATTTAAGCGAAATTTTTTATTCCACCGTATGATACCCAAAAACACGAAATTTGTAAACATTTTTGGGGTTAAATAATTTGGGGGGAACGCCCCATCCCAAAACCCACCCGAACGGACATGTGCACCGATTGGGACAATATGGGTATCAAATGAAAGGTATTTAAGAGTAGAGTACGAATTTGATATACAAATTTCACTTTTAAGTTTCGGGTGGGTCGCCCACCCCCAAAAAAGCCCCAAGAGGACACTTTCACCGCATTGGGCTATATGGCTATCAAATGAAAGGTATTTGAGAGTAGAGTACGAACTTGGCAATAAAATGTTATCTTATGCGTCGGAGAGCCCGCCACCCCCAAAAATCGCCCCAACAGGACACTCTAACCGCTTTGAGTAATATGGGTATCAAATAAAAGGTATTTGCAAGTAGAATACAAAGAATCTGATATATGGGAATCCGCCTCACTCTCAAAAGCATCCGCATCGGGACCTATTTACCGACCATATCAATATACGGCTCCAATGAAAGGTATTTAGGTATAATATCCACATTAGTGCGAAATATCTGAAAGAACGCACCAGCACCCTCAAACAGGACTTATTTCCCGACGTATCTGTATAAATTGCAAATTTTGCCCCTGAACATTCCACTTAGGAACAGGGGCAAACTTCTCACATATCAATGAGTGCAGTCCGATTCAAGTTTAAGCTCAATGATAAGGGGTCTCCTTTTTTATACCAGAGTCCGAACGGCGAGCCGCAGTGCGACACCTCTTTGGAGAGAAGTTTTACATGGCATAGTACCTCGCAAATGTCGCCAGCATTAGGAGGGGAAAACCACCGCTGAAAATTTCTTCTGATGGTCTTGCCAGGATTTGAACCCAGGCGTCTAGCGTCATAGGCGGACATGCTAACCTCTGGCCTCCGACGTGACTGTATAAGGCTCAGATAAATTAAGAGAGTGAAAGATGGCGGGCCCCGTCCAGCTAGTAAGGCATACATTTTTCACCTGATTTTGACGAAAGGTGGTTTACGTATATACCCGAGGTGGTGGGTATCCAAAGTTCAGCCCGGCTGAACTTAACGCCTTTTTACTTGTTCAAATTTTAGTGAAATCGAATAACAAATGGGCCTGTTCGGGCTTAAGACCCCAAACCATCATATCGATCTGTATGGCAGCTATATCCAAATATAGTCCGATCTAAACCAAATTTAGGACGGATGTCGGGAGGCTTAAAATAACTCACTATACCTAATTTCAGCCATATCGAATGACGAATGCGCCTGTTACGGACTTAAGACCCTAAACCATCAAATCGGTCTATATGAGAGCTTTATGTAAATATGGTCCGATGTGGGCCATATTCGGTATCAATATCGGGCCCCTTGTAAAATTTCCGGTTTCAGCGATATCAGATAACAAATTCGGCTTTTACGGGCTTAAGATCCTAAATCGCCAAATCGATCTATATGGCAGCTATATCCAAATATAGTCCGATTTGACCCATTCAAGAACTTAAACTGCGTATAAAAGAAATACGAAAAATTACCACAGAATTGCAATATTAGTTAAATTGATTGATTGAAAATTGCGATCTGTGCTATGTACACAAATTAACATGGACAGACTTATCGATTGGTCTATCTATGGGTTGCCCAAAAAGTAATTGCGGATTTTTCATATAGTCGGCGTTGACAAATTTTTTCACAGCTTGTGACTCTGTAATTGCATTCTTTCTTCTGTCAGTTATCAGCTGTTACTTTTAGCTTGCTTTAGAAAAAAATTGTGTAAAAAAAGTATATTTGATTAAAGTTCATTCAAAGTTTTATTAAAAATGCATTTTCTTTCTTTTAAAAAATCCGCAATTACTTTTTGGGCAACCCATATCTCCTCAATCTTGATTTTACAAACAAATGCACTAAGCTATAATACCCCCTACCATAGTGGTGGTATAGCGTATAAATACTTGTTGGTCTTTGAAGCACCATTTGTGGCCCACTGTGCATTACATTGACTCCAGCATATAATGGCAATTTTTATTTGAGCAATCATTAGGCCTTAGATTTTCTTATGAAAAGGAAATTAATTTACATGATGTTACAATTCATCAACTTGACCTCATAGTTCGAGAGCTCGGCATCAGATGAGGCTCATGAGGATGACGATGAAGATGAGGAGGAGCGAGATAAAGACGATTAGGTGAATTGGCATGGGGACGAAAAAGAATAATAGTGCCAGAGAAATTAAGCACACAAATAGCAAAAAAAAGAGGAATAGTTCAACAGAGGAATGGCAATCAACAAAAGTCAAATGTTACACTCACGCACCCACAAACACTCACACACACACACGCACACATGAACGAAATTGACTCTCACGCACATAGTGAAACCAGGGTGAAGGAGGAAAAAAACGGAATGCCAACACATACGATATGCCAATACCAATAAAAGATAAACTTTATAAAAACGACGCCCCACACCCTCTTTTGATCAATACAAGCCTGTAGAATCAAGGCTAGAGATGCCTCCTCCTCCAAACTCCTCTTTTTACGTTATACAAGCGAGAGGACGTCCATAACATGAACATTCATCACATATTCAATAAGCCCTCCCTGGTATAAAATATTAGGTTTTTTCTTTGTAGTAGGGGGACGGGGGTGGCAAATGCCTTGGCCTGACTAGCCTAGACATGTGTGTTTCCCCATGAATAGTTGCATTGAGATGTTATTGTTATATCGTTCTCTACTATGCGTGTGTGTGTGTGTGTGTGTGTGTAGTGCGTGCTCTGGTGATTGATGATAAGCCTTTTTTGCTGCCTCATCCTCTGTCGCATCTTCATGCTGGGCAATGGCCCAGCTAACTTTCAGCATGCATCATCATCGTCCATCACTGTACGAATTGCTGAAGATATTATTCGGTTAATTCCTTCTCCATTTCATTGCGATGTCAGCTGCGGGCAGCATTTTTTGACGGGGCGCAAGTAAGGCAGGCAGTTTAGTGAGCACAGCCAACAAATCCTATTGTTATTTCTTTATTTTGCTCATGTTTTGTCAGCATTAGGACTTCTTTCTGTTCCCAACTTCTGGGCTAGTTCACTTTATAGCGTTATGATATTTTTACCCTACATTGATAACTTAGTGGTAATAGGGTAAATTAACTTTAAGGATTTATTTGTAATGCCTGGCAATGAGAAAAAGGTTGAAGTAATCGTAATGTATGCGAATTGATTGGAAATTGTTTGGCTTATTTCAATTCCAGATAACTGGCATATAGGCAAACAGAAATAGCTTCATTTATTAAAGACCATATATGACATCTTCATTTGGATTATAGCCAAGCTACAAGAGTTAGTACTCTTATCTTCGAAATAGAACCCAGAGGCCTAGCATTTTGTCCAAAAAAAGAAAAACAAGTAAGAACGTGCTAATTTCGGCCTGGTCGAATCTTATATACCCTCCACCATGGATCACAATTGTTGAGTTCTATGCGCGGTATCTCTTTTCAGGCAAACAAAGAATATTGAATACGAACTGTTATGCTATTGGAGCTATATCAAGTTATAGTCCGATTCGGACCATAAATGAATGCTGAACATTGTAGATGTCATTGTGTAATATTTCAATTCATTCGGATAAGAACTGCGCCCTCTAGAGGCTCAAGAAGCAAAATCGGCAGATCGGTTTATATGGGAGCTGTAGCAATCTTTTGATCGATTAAGGCCATATTAGACACGTGTGCTGAAGGTCATGAGTGAAGCCTTTGTACAAAATTTCTGCAAAATCGGATGGGAGTAGCGCCCTCTAGAGGCTCAAGAAGTCAAGATCCCACATCGGTTTATGTGGCAACTATATCAGGTTATGTACCGATTTGAACCGTACTCAGCATAGTTGTTGGAAGTCATAACAAAACACCTCATGCAAAAATTCAGCCAATTCGGAAAAGAATTGCGCCCTCTAGCGGCTCAAGAAGTCAAAATCCAAGATTGGTTTATATAACGGCTATACCAGATTATGAACCGATTTGAATCATACTTAACACAGTTGTTGGAAGTGATACCAAAACACCAGGTGCAAATTTTCAGTAAAATTTGACGAGAATTACGCCCTCTAGAGGCTTAAGAAGCAAAATTGGCAGATCGGTTTATATGGGAGCTGTATCAAGCTATTGATCGATTCAGGCCATATTAGACACGTGTGCTGAAGGTCATGAGAGAAGCCGTTATACAGAATTTCTTTCAAATCGGATGAGAATTGCGCCCTCCAGCGGCTCATGAAGTCAAGATCCAAGATGGGTTTATATGTCAGCTATACCAGACTATGAACCGATTTAAATCATACTTAACACAGTTGTTGGAAATGATATCGTAACACCACCTGCAAAATTTCAGTCAAATCAGATGAGAATTGCGCCCTCTAGAGGCTCAAGAAGCAAAATCGGCAGATCGGTTTATATGGGAGCTGTATCAAGCTATTGATCGATTCCGGCCATATTAGACACGTGTGCTAAAGGTCATGAGAGAAGCCGTTGTACAAAGTTTCTTTCAAATCGGATGAGAATTGCGCCCTCTAGAGGCTCTAGAAGGTAAGATCCCAGATCGGTTTATATGGCAGCTATATCAGGTTATGTACCGATTTGAACCGTACTCAGCATGGTTGTTGGAAGTCATAACAAAACATCTCATACAAAATTTCAGCTAAATCGCATGAGAATTGCGCCCTCCAGAGAATTGCGCCCTCCAGAAGTCAAGATCCGAGATCGGTTTATATGACAGCTATACCAGATAATGATCCGATTTGTATGGTATTTAATACGCTTGTTGGAAGTGATACCAAAACACCACGTGCAAAATTTCAGTCAAATCGGTTAAGAATTGCGCCCTATAGAGGCTCAAGAAATCAAGACCCTAGATCGGTATATGTCAGCTATATCAAAACATGAATCGATTTGAACCATACCCAGCGAAGTTGTTGGGAGTAATACCAAAATACTACATGGAAAATTTCAGTCAAATCGGACGATAATTGCGCCCTCTATAGGCTCAAGAAGTCAAGACCCAAGATTGGCTTGTATGGCAGCTATTTCAAAACATGGACCGATTTGGCCCATTTACAATCCCAACTGACCTACACCAATAGGAAGTATTTGTGCAAAATTTCAAGCGGCCAGCTTAACTCCTTCGGAAGTAAGCGTGCTTTCGATAGACAGACAGATGGTCGGACAGACCTGGCTTAAAATCACATGACGATGTAATTTTAAGCTTTCCGTCCGTCCGTCCCTCCGTCCGTCCCTCCGTCCGTCCTTTCCTCCATCCTTCTCTCCGTCCGTCACTCCATCCGTCTGTCTGTCCTCATGCAAAATATCAACCAAATCGGGTAAGAATCGCGCTCTAGTGGCTCAAGAAGTCAAGACCCAAGATCGATTTATATTGCAGCTATGTCAAAACATGGACCGACTTGGCTCATTTACAATCCCAACTGACCTACACTAATAAGATATATTTTTGCAAAATTTCAAATATCCTGTTTTACTCCTTCGAAATATAGCGGGCTTTCGACAGACGGATGGACAGACGGACATGGCTTGATCGACTTAAAATGTCATGACGATCAACAATATATATACTTTGCGGGGTCTTAGACGCATATTTCGAGGTGTTACAAACGGAATGACGAAATTAGTCCCGTGATAAGTACGTCTCTCACATTATGTCGGACACCGATGTTTTCAACTGCTTCGGCTACAAACCAACCCTGTGTCACCCCTGGGAATTAATTCCAACTCAGAACCCATTTCGCATTATTTCGAAGGGGTCTACCTGGTGATATGGGATACTATCTGGTGATACGGGATCTATCCATATCATCTTCGTTCTGTCTACATCCAGACCTCCGTTCCATCTTCTTCCGATGCAGTAGTTGTTCGACGTATCTCATCACCGCCTCCCCTGGACTATTGTCCCAGGCGAAACACCGCCAATCGCTGTTTCCAGTTCCCTCCGTCTTTCGGCCCAGCGCTCATCGTGCACGTATTTCCGAAAGTAACCATGCTGGCCAGTCAATATTTGCTTAACGTAATAGTTGACGTCCTATCTCTCGACATCCGTACATTGGGCATATGTCGTCGAATCCACTTCCCCAATTCCTTTTGTACACCTTAGTTGCCATCATTCGATAGTCTCATCTCATATGACCCTTACATGATCCGTTTGAATCTCCACCCTGTCCTTTCTGGGTATTACACCTCGCGGTGTAGAGCCTGGAGCTCACCATGACCTGTAGGTCTATTGGAACCATTCGGGCTGCAATAAGGGTTGAGGGCTCCGCCACTGTCCGGTAGGATGATATAACCCTAAAAGCCGCTACCCTCTACCTAGAGCAGGGATTTCAATCGACGTGCTGTCAGCAGTGTCTGGCTCTATATTTCGCTCCCATAGAGGTGGATGCCCACCTATTTTTGCCATCAATCGAATGAGTTCCGCCGTTATACTCGCGACCATTGCTGTCGAGTGCCGGATTTGCTCTGCATAGGTCAGTCGAATGTATGAAGTCGAATCCCTAGAAATAGGTCTATCGGAACCATTCGGTCTGCAATAAAGGTTGAGGGCTCCGTCACTGTCCAGTAGGATGATATTACCCCAAAAACCGCTATCCTCTACCGAGATCAGGGATTTCATTCGACTTGCTGTCTGCAGTGTCCGGCCCTATATTTCGATCCCCTAGAGGTGGATGCCCACCTATTTTTGCCATCAATCGAATGAGTTCCGCCGTTATACTCGCGACCATTGCTGTCGAGTGCCGGATTTGCTCTGCATAGGTCAGTCGAATGTATGCAGTCGAATCCCCAGAAATAGTTCTATCGGAACCATTCGCGGTGCAATAAAGGTTAAGGGCTCCACCACTGTCCGGTAGGATGATATGACCCTAAAAGCCGCTATCCTCTACCGAGATCAGGGATTTCATTCGACTTGCTGTCTGCAGTGTCCGGCCCTATGTTTCGCTCCCCTAGAGGTGGATGCCCACCTATTATTTTGCCATCAATCGAATGAGTTCCGCCGTTATACTCGCGACCATTGTTGTCGAGTGCCGGATTTGCTCTACATAGGTCAGCTTTGTATGCAGTCGAATTACTAGAACTTTGACCGATATCTTGGTCTTCACCAGTATGTCGTCTTTAGTAGTAGCAACTTCGTCCCTTGCATTGCAAGCTATGGGAGTCCAGCAGGTGCTTTGCCCTTAGCATCACCTGTCGTAGTTTAATCTCTGCACCTTCCGCGGCTCTTGCCGTGATGACCGCAGCGTTGTTATCAGAATATCCTACTAGAAAGGTTCCATATGGCATTTTTGTTCGCAGTATTCCATCATTAGTGGCATTCTGATGTGACCTCGGGTACCTGGGTGATGTGACCTCGGGTACCTATCTATAACATCCTAAGAGTTATAGATAGGTACCCTGTTAAGCATCTCACTTCTCGGTACTCTCAGCAGATTTGAGTGCTTGAAAGACGTTAGACCATCTGGGCCTATTGAATGCGTTCTTCACATCCAGTGCGGCCAAGAGAACAGTGGTTTTTGTTTTTGTCTAGCCGCCTTTACCATCACCACCACATATAGCTAAGAGCTTTGATTGTAGACATTACTCCCCGGAAGCCATGTTGTCTCATTTGAAAGTCCACTTCCCTATATGATGGCGAACTGGAGCCTTGGCATTATAATTTGCTCTAAAAGCTTGGCTGCCGTATCCAGCATGCAGAGTGGCCTGTATGAGGATAAATATGTCCAATTCGTCCTTGCCTAACTTTATGCCTGCCTGACACACTCCTTCCCATATCATTTTTTCACGTTTCTTCTATTTAGACAAGCAATGAATATGGTGGTGGCTGAAGGAGATTGGCGCCAGGCGCAGAAAATCATTATAAATGATCGTTTAGACATTTCTAATACCCTCTATGTACGCATCGAATATGAATTGAATGAATGGCTGGTGTATGAGTGTGTGTGTGTGTACACGAAACGCATACTGACCGACACATGCTACGTATTGCCTTATATCCTATGTGAGTATGGGAGGTAATTGGGGTTAGGGTTGACCACTATGGAGTATGGGAATAGAAAAGAGGTGGTGAGGAGTAGGTTGAAACAATTGAGTTGGGTGCTCAAAGAATGTTGGCACAATGTTATCTATGTTCATGTTTTTTATTTATTTTCTTAGGGCTTCTCCACTTTGCCAGCCAATGCAATATATCCCTATTTGGTTGTTGTTGTTGTAGTTGAAGTTATTGTTATTTAATAATATTAATATTTTTTGTAGAGCCAAAACATAAATCAGCATTATGGGGAAACACTAATTCTAAGATATTTTCCTTCAAAAGAGGATCACATTTATTTATGTGTATGTGAGGTTATCAGATTTATTTCAGGCTGACAGAAAAAGATGAAATATGAAGATTAACAAGTAAAAAGGCATTAAGTGCGGCCGGGCCGAACTTTGAATACCCACCGAATGGGGTATATATGAAAACCCGCTTGGATAACTTAGGCACACAAATTCGACACGGATATTGAGTGGTCTAATAAGTAAAGGGTGATTTTTTTGAGGTTAGGATTTTCATGCATTAGTATTTGACAGATCACGTGGGATTTCAGACATGGTGTCAAAGAGAAAGATGCTCAGTATGCTTTGACATTTCATCATGAATAGACTTACTAACGAGCAACGCTTGCAAATCATTGAATTTTATTACCAAAATCAGTGTTCGGTTCGAAATGTGTTCATTCACCGTAACGTTGCGTCCAACAGCATCTTTGAAAAAATACGGTCCAATGATTCCACCAGCGTACAAACCACACCAAACAGTGCATTTTTCGGGATGCATGGGCAGTTCTTGAACGGCTTCTGGTTGCTCTTCACTCCAAATGCGGCAATTTTGCTTATTTACGTAGCCATTCAACCAGAAATGAGCCTCATCGCTGAACAAAATTTGTCAAAATTTGAACACATTTCGAACCGAACACTGATTTTGGTAATAAAATTCAATGATTTGCAAGCGTTGCTCGTTAGTAAGTCTATTCATGATGAAATGTCAAAACATACTGAGCATCTTTCTCTTTGACACCATGTCTGAAATCCCACGTGATCTGTCAAATACTAATGCATGAAAATCCTAACCTCAAAAAAATCACCCTTTATAAGCCAATGTTCAATTTTTATACCCTCCGCCATAGGATGGGGGTATACAAATTTCGGCATTCTGTTTTTAACTCCTTGAAATATTCGTCTAAGACCCCATAAAGTGTATATACTCTTGATCGTTATGACATTTTAAGTCGAACAAGCCATGTCCGTCCGTCTGTCTGTCCGTCCATCCGACCGTCCATCCGACCGTCCATCCGTCCGTCCATCCGTCCGTCCATCCGTCCGTCCATCCATCCGTCCATCCGTCCGTCCATCCGTCCGTCCATCCGTCCGTCCATCCGTCCGTCCATCCGTTCGTCCATCCGTCCGTCCACCCGTCCGTCCATATGTCCGTCTGTCCGTCCGTCTGTCGAAAGCACGCTAACTTTCGAAGGAGTAAAGCTAGCCGCTTGAAATTTTCCACAAATACTTCTTATTAGTCTAGGTCGGTTGGGATTGTAAATGGGCTATATCGGTCCACGTTTTGATATAGCTATCATGTAAACCGATCTATGATCTTGACTTCTTGAGCCGATAGAGGGCACATTTCTTATTCGATTTGGCTGAAATTTTGCATGAGGTGTTTTATTATGACTTCCAACAACTGTGCCGAATATGGTTCAAATCGGTCCATAATCTGATATAGCTACCTTATAAACCGATCTGGGGTCTTGACTTATTGAGCCGCTAGAGAGCACAATTCTTCTCCGATTTGGCTGAAATTTTGCACGAGGTGTTTTATTATGACTTCCATCAACTGTGCTAAGAATAGTTCAAATCGGTCCATAAAATGATAAAGCTACCATATAAACCGATCTGGGGTCTTGACTTCTTGAGCCACTAGAGGGCGCAATTATTATGCAATTTGGCTGAAATTTTTCATGAGGTGTTTTATTATGACTTCCAACAACTGTGCCGAATATGGTTCAAATCGGTTCATAACCTGATATAACTACCATATAAACCGATCTGGGGTCTTGACTTCTTGAGCCACTAGAGGGCGCAATTATTATCCTATTTGAATGAAATTTTGCATGACGTGTTTTGTTATGAATTCCAACAACTGTATTAAGAATGGATCAAATCGGTCCATAACCTGATATAGCTGCCATATAAACCGATCTGGGGTCTTGACTTTTTGAGCCACTAGAGGGCGCAATTATTATTCGATTCAGCTGAAATTTTGTACAACGGTTTCTCTCATGACCTTTAACATACGTGTCGAAAATGGCATGAATCGGTTTATAGCCTAATGTAGCTCCCCTATATACCGATCCCCTATATACCGATGCGCAATTCTTATTAGATTTGACTGAAATAAAACTAATATAAAGATGATCATAGAAGCTGTGGTCAGTCAACACTTCCCAGTAGCAAATTGTTCCATCCATACCTTCCGATACAAAGGTAATGTCTACTGCCTCCTGCCTGTTCCTGGTAATAAAGGTCGGTTTATCCCCTTTATTCTAGATTTTTCTAGCAATATGTGATTCGTTATGATAACGCCCTTATAAAGTTCAAAAATCTGATTATATCTTATCGCCCTGCTTCTTTTCCCCCTCTTATACCCAAACGCCATCGTCTAAGGCAAATAATTAATCATATCACCTTTAATGTTCAGCGACCTTTAAGGTTCTTGCATGTCCTTGGGGAGTTTATTGAATATCCTTTTACAGTTCATATAAACCATGGCACTATATGAACTTTCTGTATAATCCTTGTGTAGATGCACACACATACAAACAATAGTGTTGTCTAAATATGTAACCGTGTGTGTGTGGCTGTGTATATTGGAGAATATGATACTCACAGGTATTTAGCGCAGAGACTACAATGAACTTTTATCGCACATAATCCTGTTATTCTCTATCTCTTATAATGACTCTTTGACTGCAAGAGGATGCTATTTCTTATTGTTATTGTCCGAAACTATTAATATTCATTATAAAGGACTATAAAAATGTATTCAACAACCATAGCAGGCAACAATAACAGCATGAACAAAGGCTTAACCCTTCTTAACAATAAACTAAATTGCCACAACTTCTCCCACCTTCAAGCGGTGCCTTAAAAAGAGGGTGCAGTGCTACCAGGTCAAGGAAAATCATATTTAAAGCAAAAATTAAGAAGCACATTTTAGAAAAGATGCAGCCAGAGTGTCATGTAAAGCCACCACAAGCTAAATTTCTATCAAATCGATATAGAATCCTTTGTGGCTTTTAAACCCACCACCCCGCTTTGGGATAGAATCGAAAAAATTTAGTAAAAAATATGCCATTTGAGAACGGATAGAGATAACTCTTTGAAATTTTAAATGGTAGCAGTTGAGATCATAGAGATCTCGATAACACCTCTATCTTAATAATAAGTAATACACGTTTTTACAATAAAAATGTCTTTAAAAACCTAAAAATAAATGTTAACCTATTTTTGTACAAAAATCGGACCACAAAAGTAGATTTTTCAGCCCAAACAATTTTGTCCAAATGCCAAGGTGACTAACTTTAAGAGCCTTTCAAGAGCCACCCAAGCCTAGGGCCTTGACATTTTTCACATGATCTCGAAAACACATCAGCTCCACTAAAATACTAACTTTCCCATGAACATTCCATTCCACAGGGGATGCTTTTCTCATATCAATGAGTGCAGTCCTATTAAAGTGTTCAATGATAAGGGGCCTCCTTTTTACACCGAATCCAAACGGTGTGCCAGTATTAGTAAGGGGATAAGCACTCTGATAATGTTCTGATGTTAACGCAGGTACTTAAACCAAGGTGTCATAGGCGGACACGCTAAACTCTGAGCCACGGATGTAGGCCTCCGTGTCATTTCAAATTTCAAAAATCTCTATCTCTTCTTAAATAACATATTTTTTACTATTTTTATACCCACCACCGAAAGATGAGGGTATATTCATTTTGTCATTCCGTTTGAAAAAAATCGAAATATCCATTTTCGAACCCATAAAGTATATATATATTCTTGATCAGCGTAAAAATCTAAGACGATCTAGACATGTCCGTCCGTCTGTCTGTTGAAATCACGCTACAGTCTTCAAAAATAGAGATATTGAGCTGAAACATTGCACAGATTCTTTTTCTTATCAATAAGCAGGTAAAGTTCGAAGATGGGCTATATCGGACTATATCTTGATATAGCCCCCATATAGACCGATCCGCCGATTATGGGTCTTAGGCCCATAAAAGCCACATTTATTATCCGATTTTGTTGAAATTTGGGACAGTGAGTTGTGTTAGGCCCTTCGACATCCTCCTCTAATTTGGCTCAGATCGGTCCAGATTTGGATATAGCTGCCATATAGACCGATCCTCCGATTTAGGATCTAAGCCCCATAAAAGCCACATTTATTATCCGATTTTGCTGAAATTTGGGACAGTGAGTTGTCTTAGGCCCTTTGACATGTTTCTTTAATTGGGTTCAGATTGGTTCAGATTTGGATATAGCTGCCATATAGACCGATCTTCCGATTTAGGGTCTTAGGCCCATAAAAACCACATTTGTGATCCGATTTTGCTGAAATGTGGGACAGTGGGTTATGTTAGGCTCTCTGACATCCTTCGTCAATTTGGCCCAGATCGGTTCCGATTTGGATATAGCTGCCATATAGACCGATCCTCCGATTTAGGGTCTTAGGCCCATAAAAGCCACATTTACTATCCAATTTTGCTGAAATTTCGGACAGTGAGTTGTCTTAGGCCCTTCGACATCCTTCGTTAATTTGGTCCAGATAGGTCGAGATTTGGATATAGCTGCCATATAAACCGATCCTCATAAAAGCCACATTTATTATCAGAGTTTGCTGAAATTTGGGACAGTCAGGTTTGTTAGGCCCTTTGACATCCTTCGTCAATTTGGCTCAGATCGCCCAGATTTGGATATATCTGCCATATAGACCGATCCTCCGATTTAGGGTCTTAGGCCCATAAAAGCCACATTTAATATCCGATTTTGCTATGATTTGAGACAGTGAGTTGTGTTAGGCCCTTCGACATCCTTCGTCAATTTTGCTCAGATCGGTTCAGATTTGGATATAGCTGCCATATAGACCGATCCTCCGATTTAGGGTCTTAGGCCCATAAAAGCCACATTATTATTATGCGATTTTGCTGAAATTTGAGACAGTGAGATAAATTAAGCCCCTTGACATTCTTCTGCATTAAGGCACAGATCGGTCCAGATTTGGATATAGCTGCCATATTTTTTATGTTTTGGGGTCATAAAAGGCGCATTTATAGTCCGATTTATTTATAGCCCCTCCACATATTTCTGCAATTTGGTCTAGATCGATCAAGATTTGCATATAGCTGCCATATTGACCGATATCTCGATTTAAAGTCTTGGCCCCAAAAATGTCGCATTTATAATCCGATTTAACTGAAATTTGACACATTGACTTTCGACATCCATGTTGTATATGGTTCAGATCGGTTTATTTTTGATATAGCTACTAAAAAGACCAATGTTTTGTTATACACAGTTAAGCAATGACTTGTACTTATTAATATTTGGTCCAAATCTGATAATATTTCGATATAACTGCTATGGGATATAAGGTATGAAATTTTCACCGGATTTTGATTTTTGATTTTCGGCCCGGCCGAACTTAACGCCTTTTTATTTATTTTTTTATTTGTTTTTAATGAAATAAATTTCATTTTATATTTTATATTTATATTATTTTATTTTAATTTATTTTGATTTATTTGTTGTGATTTAATTAATTTAATTTAACTTTATTTTATTTTATTTTATTTTATATTATTTTATTTTATTTTATTTTATTTTATTTTATTTTATTTTATTTTATTTTTTTTTATTTTATTTTATTTTATTTCATTTCATTTTATTTTATTTTATTTATTTTATTTTATTTTATTTTATTTTATTTTATTTTATTTTATTTTATTTTATTTTATTTTATTTTATTTTATTTTATTTTATTTCATTTTATTTTATTTTATTTTATTGTATTTTATTTCATTTTATTTTATTTTATTTTATTTTATTTTATTTTATTTTATTTTATTTTATTTTATTTTATTTTATTTTATTTTATTTTATTTTATTTTATTTTATTTTATTTTATTCCATTTTACCTCAAAATGGTAACTCTGTTATGGCCACACAGCCCATTAGGGGACCTTAACCACATCCATCTCATTATCCATTTGCACGATTTCTTTCGTTTACTTTTTAATCGGTTTTAAGTTTCGTCTCTTCCATTATTGTGTGATTGCCCCCGCTATTGAGAATATTAAGTGATTGGGCGGACTTTCAGTCACCCCCCACGCATTCACTTGTGCTGGTATAGAAAAACAAGCGAGGCATCATTGATATGATATGCTTGTGTATTTGTGCGTGTTTGTTTACTGCTGCTGCCAACATAAGACGGAAGTATTTATAATTTATCATTTCTTTATTATTTCTGATTTATTTTAAATGGCAACGATGAAGTTGTGGGTGTTTCTTGTCCCACATATATTGAATGAGAGTGTAGGTGTTTGGCTTCCCATAAGAAAAGAGTACTACTCTTGCAGACACACTCACACACATTCGTGTTGTGTGCTAAATTATATGAGGCGAGACTGAAATGTTAACTCAAAACCCCCCCTGGACCAACTAAGGGGAGAATAGGAAAAATCTTGATTATGGGATTTTATTTATTATGTTGTAAATCAAAATGTTTTTGCCAGTTCACTTCTTAACCTTCTGGCCCTGGTGAAATATTCCTTTTTCAATAACTCACTCACTCTCTCTCTCTCTCTCTCTCTCTCTCTCTCTCTTACACACAAACGACTCTTTTGCAATAATGTCATGTATGCTTAGATGCAGGGTATGAGTGAGTGCGTGTATGGGCGTTGCTTGTCTGGTTGTCAGTATTTTTCTGTGCATGTATAATGTTCTCGTTTTATCAACAAAATTTGACAGATTTATGACAGGGTTTAAATAAATGTTCTTCTAACCAAAGTTCAAGTGAAAATGAACGCAGGTAAAATGCAAAAAAAAAAAAAAAAATAAATACACACAAAAATCCCATAAAAATACATAAACATGTTTACAAGGAACTACGCATGTGAGGCCCCCTTCCCTCCACCAGCCAAAGGAGATATGGCCAGTGGGGATTTTTTTCAAAGAAAATTACCTTGTTATTGAAGAATATTTTAAAGTACTTTGAACCCAAACGGCCTTTGGGGTTTATTTTATTTGCAATCCAGAAAATTAAAAACAAATCTTTGGCTTCGTTTTATTTACAAAAATAGTTTCTATTTCTGAAGTTCCATGGAAGCCAAGGCTGCAAGGTAAACCTATGCCTGTATGCGTGGATGAGTTGTAATTTTAATGGAATCTTATTTCTTAGAATCGAATTTTTAGAATTTTGTTTACAAAAGATGGTTATTCAGACATACTCAAACCACTCATTATGTCTTTCTATGGCATCCATTTAGATTTATTCTTAAAACGCACTCAATAACACTAAACACAGGCTTTGATGATTACCAGAAGCTATTCTGGGTTGTTGAACTTTTGAAACTATTCTACTTATGCAATTAAAATCCATAAAAGCATAGACAACAACTGGTTAAGTCCCCCTTGAGACTTTTAAGGTTAGTTCCTATAAATTTCCTTTCCTTTTTGTGTATGTAAACCAGTGATGGGCACACTAACCCAGTTAAAAATACTTAATTGTCTTTGTGTGAGGGGCAGTAAAATTCGATCTATCCACTAAGTGAAGAAGTTATGTAAAACAACAATGCGTCAACAGAACGAAGCCACACGAAGTTTGCTTATACAGTACGTGTGGTACTTTTCGTTTCTCCTATGCCCGGTTGTGTGTTGTTCCCATCTATGACATAAACCTTGCTATATAATATAAGGTACACTAGTGCGTATGATTGATTGATCTTCATATAATCGAAATAAATTGTTCATACGCACCACAGTACCAATTATCGACTTTCTTTGCAGTTCAAAAATATTAACCTGCCAGTGACAATAAATTTCGAATGTACAATTTGTATACCCTACACCACCACTGTGGTGAAGGGTATTAAAACTTTGTGCATTTGTTTGCAACGCTTAGAAGAAGAAGAGCTAGACCCATTGATAAGTATACCGATCGGCTTAGAATCACTTCCTGATTCGATTTAGCTATGTCCGTCTGTCTGTCCATGTATTTTTGTGATCTAGTTACAGGTCGCATTTATTGTCCGATTGTCATGAAATTTTGCACATGTCCCTTTTTCAGCCCATGGACAAACGCTATTGATTTTCAGATCGGTTCAGATTTAGATATAGCTCCCATATATATCTTTCATCCGATATGGCTTTTTAAGGCTATAGAAGACACAATTTTCGTCCGATCTTTACAAAATTTGGCATTGGGTATTTTATTTGAGGTCTACATATGTGTGCAAAATTTCATAAAAATCCATTTAGATTTAGATATAGCTCCCATATATATCTTTCATCCGATATGGACTTTTAAGGCTGTATAAGCCACAGTTTTAGTCCGATCTTTAAAATAGTTTACACGAGGTGTTTTATTTAACACCCTAATATGTGTGGGAAATTTCATGAAAATCGGTTCAGATTTAGATATAGCTCCCATATATATGTATCGCCCGATTTGCACTTAAATGGCCGTAGTAGCTACAATTTTCAACCGATCTGCACAAAATTTGCTACGGAATGTTTTGTTACTGGTCTTAACATATCTGAAAAATTTCAACAACATCGGTCCAGATTTAGATATAGCTCCCATATATATCTTTCATCGGATGTGAACTATTAAGGCTGTAGAAACCACAATTTTAGCCCGATCTTCATCAAATTTGGCGTGGAGTCCTTTCTGTAAAGTTTCAATGTATGTGCAAAATTTCATAAAAATCGGTTCAGATTTAGATATAGCTCCCATATATATCTTTCATCCGATATGGCCGTTTAAGGCTGTAGAAGCCACAATTTGTCATCGATCTTTACAAAATTTGGCATTGGGTATTTTATTTGAGTTCTACATATGTGTGCAAAATTTCATAAAAATCAATTCAGATTTAGATAAAGCTCCCATATATATCTTTCATCCGATATGAACTTTTAAGGCTGTAGAAGCCACAGTTTTAGTCCGATATTTAAAATAGTTTGCACGAGGTGTTTTATTTGACAACCTAATATGTGTGCAAAATTTCATAAAAATCGGTTCAGATTTAGATATAGCTCCCATATATATGTATCGCCCGATTTGTACTTAAATGGCCGTAGTAGCTACAATTTTCAACCGATCTGCACAAAATTTGGTACGGAATGTTTTGTTACTGGTCTTAACATATCTGGAAAATTTCAACAACATCGGTTGAGATTTAGATATAGCTCCCATATATATCTTTCATCCGATGTGAACTATTAAGGCTGTAGAAACCACAATTTTAGTCCGATCTTCACTAAATTTGGCGAGGAGTCGTTTTTATAAAGTCTCAATATATGAAAATTCAATATATCTCATCATTAAAATTGGTTCAGATTTAGATATAGCTCCCATATATATCTTTCATCTGATTTGGACTTTTAAGACTGTAGAAGCCACTGTTTTAGTTCAATCTTTAAAATTTTTTTTTCGCGAGTTGCTTTTTTTGACGTCTTCGTATGTGTGCAAAATTTCTTAAAAATCGGTTCGGATTTAGATATAGCTCCCTTACATATCTATCATCCGATATGGCCCTTAACGCTATAGAATCCACAATTTTCGTTCGATTTTGCATGAGAAGTTTAAATTGACATTCCAATACGTGCGCAAAATATCATTAAAATCACTCCTAATTTAGATATAGCTCCAATGTGTATATTTCATCCGATATGGACTTTAAAGGCAGTAAATCCACAATTTTGGTCACATCTCTACAATATAGGGCATGAGATGTTCAATTTAACGTCCCAGTATGTGTCATTAAAATTGGTACATGTTTCGATGTAACATATAATCTTTCATCCGATATGGCCTTTTAAAGATGTGGAAATCCAAATTTGTTGTCCTATCGTAGAAAAATCTTACAAGGTTCTTTTACTATTTCAATAGATATTCAAATTTAAGGCTGACTAGGTTTCGAGATAGGTTAGGTTGAAATGAGTGGTGCAGATATTTATCCGCCCCATGCCACTATGGACATACACCTAAGCCAGTAATCGGCTTGTGGTGCGCTCTAAAATCTATAAAGTAACCTCTAAAAAGAAAACTTTTAGTTAGGAATTTCGTGCTACTTACAAAATCCTTAATTGTTCTCAATGCCACTCCCCTAAGTTGCTTAATGTCGAGTATTGTGTCTCCACCTAAGCACCGGTATCTGTTGGACGCGAAAGACGGGCAATGACAAAGGAAATTCTCCAACGTCTCATCATCTTCCCCTCATGACCTACACATGCTATCACTTGCCGCACTGATTTTACATAAGTGAGCTCGTAGTCCTATGTGTTCCGTTATGATACCAATAGCTATAGTGACCTCCTTCTTGCTTCCTTTTAAGTAATAGCCTCGTCTTCTACCAATCTGGAATTTCTAGAGGCTCAATAAGTAAAATCAGAAGATCGGTTTATATGTGTGTTACATCTAAACTTGGACAGATTTATGCCATTTGTACAAAATTTCGTATGGACAGCTTTTCTCGTTTGATAGTTTGCGTGGTCTCAACAAATATACGAACAAAAAGAACACATATAGGCAAACAGACGGACGGCCGAACACACGCACATGCAGACGGACATACAGACCCATGTACGGGTAAGCACAGTCAAAGAAATAGAAACACAAACAAACAGACGGGCAGAAACACAAACACAGAGACAGGCGGATGGGTGGACAGACACGGCTAGATTGACTTAGAATGTCAAAAAAATCATCTGTGATTGTCTATCTGTTTGTTTAAATGCTCCGTATGGATTCAAACATGGCTGAATCAATTATCATGAAGCGTTCACAGATAAAAGAGAATGTGGTCAAATTGGGTCAATAAGTTTTTTGAATGCGGGAAGAAGGGGGCCCAGCCTTCAGATATGATTTAAAACAAGTAAAAAGGCGTTAAGTTCTTTGGCCGAACTTTGGATACCCACCACCTCTGGCATATGTAAACCACTTTTCGTCAAAATCCGGTGAAAACTGCATACCTTATGCCCCATAGCAGCTATTTCGAAATATGTTCCGATTTGGACCAAATACAAATAAGTACAAGTCATTGTTCAATTGTGTATAAAAAAAAAATATTGGTCCTTTTAGTAGCTATATCTAAAACTAAACCGATCTGAACCATATACGACAAGGATGTCGAGAAACCTAACATAAGTCACTGTGTCAAATTTCAGGGCAATCGGATTACAAATGCGCCTTTTATGGGTCCAAGACTTTAAATCGATATATCGGTCTATGTGGCAGCTACATGCAAATCTTCATCGATCTATACCAAATTGCAGAAATATGTGGAGTGCTTAACTTAACTATCTGTCCCAATTTTCGGCAACATCGGGCAATAAATGCGCCTTTTATGGGCCAAAAACCCTAAATCGGAGGATCGGTCTATATGACAGCTATATCCAAATCTGATCCGATCAAGACCAAATTGAGGAAAGATGTTGAAGGGCCTACGACAACTCACTGTCCCAAATTTCGGCGACATCGGACAAGAAATGCGCTTTTTATGGTCCCAAAACCTAAAACCGAGGGATCGGTCTATATGGCAGCTATATTCAAATCTGGACCGATCTGTACGATAAGGCAGAAGTATGTCAATGAGCCTAACTTATCTCATTGACCCAAATTTCGGCGATATCGGACAATAAATGCGCTTTTTATGGGCCCAAAACCTAAAATCGAGAGATCGGTCTATATGGCAGCTATATCTAAATCTGATCCGATCAGGGCCAAATTAAAGAAAGATGTTGAAGGGCCTAAGACAACTCACCGTCCCAAATTTCGGCGACATTGGACAATAAATGCGCCTTTTATGGGCCCAAAACCTAAAACCGAGGGATCGGTCTATATGGCAGCTATATCCAAATCTGATCCGATCAACTCCAAATTGAAGAATTATGTTGAAGGGCCTACGACAACTCACTGTCCCAAATTTCAGCAAAATCGGCTAATAACTATGGCTTTTATAGGCCTAAGACCCTTAATCGGTGGATCGGTCTATATGGCAGCAATATTCAAATCTGTACCGATCTGAGCCAAAATGAGGAAGGATGTCGAAGGGCCTTACACAATTCATTGTCCCAATTTTCAGCAAAAGCGGATAATAAATGTGGCTTTTATGGGCCTAAGACCCTAAATCGGTGGACCGGTCTATATAGGGTCTATATCAAGATATAGTCCGATATAGCCCATCTTCGAACTTAACCTGCTTATGGACAAAAAAAGAACCTGTGCAAAATTTCAGCTCAATATCTCTATTTTTTTTTAAAAAGACTGTAGCGTGATTTCAACAGACAGACGGGCAGAAGGACGGACATGGTTAGATCGTCTTAGATTTTTACGCTGATCAAGAATATATATACTTTATAGGGTCGGAAATGGATATTTCGATGTGTTCCAAACGGAATAACATACCCACCACCGCATCCTTCGGTGGTGGGTATAAAAAATGTGAGACCTAGGACCTGATGTTATATACAAATAAAAGAAAAACAGGAGGAATGGAGAACCCGGGCGGAGGGTGAAAAAACGCCCATCCCCATGCAAGCACGGATGCCCCTACGCCGGAGCTAAAGGCACCGCCGTCGCAACCATCCTGTTCCTTCAACAAATCTCAGCAGAGCTACAAGAGGTACGTTCGCAAGTTCACCCAGATCGCAGAAGAAAAGGCTCTCCACAAACCAAAGCCTACGTCAGTGAAAACGCGGACATGAACACAGCAAGTGATCAATAGTATCCACCTCATCCTCATAGAGGCAACTTCTACAGAAGACATTGTGCGTTATTCCCATGCGGCCTATGGCACAATACCCTATAATGACCCCTGTTAAGGTACTCATCAACCTCTTATCGAACGCCAGCAACTCCCTCGTCCTCCTGCGGTCGATTGACAGGCCAGGGCACCTTTACAGTCCCATCTCGCCACCGACGCCGCCCTGGCCATTCCCTCTACTGTTTCCAGTAGCTGAACTAATAGCACATGGGAAAGGCCGGTTGCTGGTCCGCCCGGCCCAGGCGATGGGAAAAGGTAATAAAACTACCCTTTCCTAGAGGAAGGGTAAAAAATCTTCCCTTTCCCATTGGAAAACTACACTTTCCAATGGGAAATGCTAATAAAACTACCCTTCCGAAGGGCAAGGGCAAAAATCTACACTTTCTAACGGAAAAGGGTCATAAAACTACCCTCTCCTATGAAAAAGGGTGATAAAACTACCCTTCCCAATGGTAAAGGTAAATAAAACTAGCCAAAGGGAAAGGGTAGCAGCACTACACTTTCTAAAGGGAAAGAGTAAAAGAACTACCTTTTCCAATGGTAAAGGGTACTAAAACTACCCTTTGAAATTGGAAATTTTAATAAAACTACCCTTTCTAATAGGAAAACTACACATTCCAGTGGAAAAGGGTAATAAAACTATTTTATCCATCGGGAAAGGGTACTAAACTACTCTTTCAAATGAGAAATGGTACCAAAAGTATCCTTTCCAATGCAACAGGGTAATAAAACAACACTTTCTTATAGGAAAGGGTAATAAAATTACACCTTCTAATGGAAAAGGGTAATAAAACTACCCTTTCCGATTGGAAAGAGTTATAAAACTACCCTTTCCAATGGGAAAAGTTAATAAAACTACCCCTTCCAGTGGATAAGGGTAATATAAATACTCTTTCAATAGGAAAGGGTTATAAAACAACCCATCCCAATGGGAAAGGGAAAGGGTAGCAACACTACACTTTCTAATGGGAAAGGGTAAAAGAACTACCCTTTCCAATGGGAAAGGTTACTAAAACTACCCTTTGCAATTGGAAATGCTTCCCTATTCCCTTCCCTATTGGGAAGGGTAGTTTTGTTACAATTTCCAATTGCAAAGGGTAGTTTTAGTACCCTTTCCCATTGGAAAGGGTAGTTCTTTTCCATTGGAAAAGGGTAATAACCTACCACCTCCAATGGGAAAAGTTAATAAAACTACCACCTCCAATGGGAAAAGTTAATAAAACTACCTCTTCCAATGGATAAGGGTAATATAACTACCCTTCCAATAGGAAAGGGTTGTAAAACAATCCATCCCACTGGGAAAGATTAACAAAACTACCCTTCCCAATGCGAATGGGTAATAAGGCTACACTTTTCAATAGAAAAGGGTAATAAAACTACATTTTCCAATGGGAAAGGGTACTAAAACTACCCTTTGCAATTGGAAATCGTAAAAAACTACCCTTTCCAATAGGAAAACTACACTAAAGGGTACTAAACTACCCTTTCAAATAAGAAAGGGTAATAAAACGACCTTCTCCAATGGGAAAAGGTAATAAAACTACACCTTCCAATGGGAAAGGGTAATAAAACTACCCTTTCCAATTGGAAAGAGTTATAAAACTACCATCTCCAAGGGGAAAAGGGAATAAAACTACCCCTTCCAATGGAAAAGGGTAATAAAACTACCCTTCCAATTGAAAAGAGTTATAAAACTACCCTTCCCGATGGGAAAGATTAACAAAACCACCCTTTCCAATGAGAAAGGGTACTAAAACTACCCCTCCCAATGCGGATGGGTAATAAGGCTACACTTTTCAATAGAAAAGGGTAATAAAACTATCTTTTCCAATAGGAAAGGGTACTTAAACTACCCTTTGCAATTGGAAATTGTAACAAAACTACCCTTTCCAATAGGAAAACTACACTAAAGGGTACTAAACTACCCTTTCAAATGAGAAAGGGTAATAAAACAACCTTCTCTAATGGGAAAAGGTAATAAAACTACACCTTCCAACGGGAAAGGGTAATAAAACAACCTTCTCCAATGGGAAAGGGTAATAAAACTACCCCTTCCAATGGAAAAGGGTAATAAAACTACCCCTTCCAATAGGAAAGTGTTATAAAACTACCATCTCCAATGGGAGAAGGTAATAAAAATACCCCTTCCAATGGAAAAGGGTAGTATAACTACCCTTCCAATAGGAAAGTGTTATAAAACTACCCTTTCCAATGGAAAAGATTAATAAAACTACCCTTTCCAATGAGAAAGGGTACTAAAACTACCCTTCTCAATGCGAAAGGGTAATAAGGCTATACTTTTCAATGGGAAAGGGGTAATAAAACTACCTTCTTTAATGGGAAAATGTAATGAAACTTCCCCTTCCAATAGGAAATGGCTATAAAACTACCCTTTGCAATGGGAAAGGTTAATAAAACTACCCCTTCCAAAGGAAAATCTTAGTAGACGTACATTTCCATGGAAAAGGGTAGTACAATTACCCTTTCTAAAGGATAATGGTATTAACACTTTTTTTCCAAAAGAAAGGAGTAATAAGACCACTCTTCTAAAAGGAAAAGGGCAAAAAAATGACTTCCCCAATGGAAAGGGTAATAAAAGTTAGCGTTCTCAAGGGAAAGGGTAATAAAAGTGTCCTTACCCAGGGGAAAGTTCAATAAAACTACACTACCCCAGGGGAAAGGGCAATAGAACTACCCTTCCCAGGGGAAGGACCACTCTTCCAAAAGGAAAAGGGCAAAAAAATGACTTCCCCAATGGAAAGGCTAATAAAAGTTAGCGTTCTCAAGGGAAAGGGTAATAAAAGTGTCCTTACCCAGGGGAAAGTTCAATAAAACTACACTACCCCAGGGGAAAGGGCAATAGAACTACCCTTACCCAGGGGAAAGGGCAATATTACTACTCCTCCCTAAGGGAAACAAGAATATTGGGTTGCCCAAAAAGTAATTGCGGATTTTTCATATAGTCGGCGTTGACAAATTTTTTCACAACTTGTGACTCTGTAATTGCATTTTTTCTTCTGTCAGTTATCTGCTGTGACTTTTAGCTTGCTTTAGAAAAAAAGTGTAAAAAAAGTATATTTGATTAAAGTTCATTCTAAGTTTTATTAAAAATGCATTTACTTTCTTTTAAAAAATCCGCAATTACTTTTTGGGCAACCAATATAACTACCCTTCTCCTAGGTAAAGCGTATTTAAAATATCCTTCCCCAAGTCAAAGGATAATAAAACTGATCTTCCCTACGGTAAAGCGTAACTAAACTATTCTTCTTCAAGAGAAAGTGTATGGAAGCTACTCTTTCGCAAGGTAAACTATTCTTCCCTATGGTAAAGTTTAAGAAGACGTCTTCTTCCCCAAAGGAAATGGTAATAAAACTAACTTCCCCTAAAGCACCCGAAAAATTGGTTGGTTCGGGTCTATATGGAGACTTTCTCTGAGCTTGGGATTCACCATTCTGCTGGAGAACACACGCAGACTTTTATTGAGTTAAAGTTTCAATGCTATCTGTAGCTATCCTTAAAGCCTGGAAACGCTTCCGAATAAACAAAAGTACATTAACAGGTGACGAAGATTTTTAAGTACCCACAGTTTAACGTATATTCACCACATTTTCATATCTCATCTCGACATAAATTTAATATGATTTTTATTAGCCGCTTTCACTCTCACTTGAACTTCACTTAAAAAATAACAACAATTTCCTTTTGCCACCAACTCGCCATCATGGGCCAATTTCCTTGAAACAATATTCGCAGTAAATCCCCTTGCATCAGATTTCCGCAACAATTAAAAATCCTCAAAGATTTCAATATAATCGGCGAATCGATCTTTATGCCATTTAATAAATTCTTCAATGGCTTAAGATTTATGTGTCATAGTGCTTGGCTGCGTCTCAATCACAGGACTTTTGTGAACTTTAGACTCCCATATCCATCATCACCAGCAGGAGTAGCAGCAGCAGCAGCAGCAGCATCATCCTGTATGGCTTCTTTCATCACTCAATGGCATTGTGGCATGTGGGAGAAAAACGACAACGAAGAAACGAAAGAATGATGATGGGAACAACACCAAAAACCATTCATCGAATTAGGGTAGATGGGTGGCAGTGGTGGTGTGGGTGGTGATGGAGTGGTAATGGTATGATGATGAAATGAAATCTTAATCAAATATTGCTGCTTTCATGATTTTTGTTCCAAATAATTTAACACTTGACATGGCTCTGAAGGGATAAATAACCAAAAAAAAAAAAAAAAAAACAACCCGAAAGTATAAAAAAAATCTCCAAAAGAGGAAAAGAAAATCAATGAATTTAATATTTTACGCTTTTGTTGTTATGGTGATGCTGGTGGTGCCAGTGCTGACTCTGGCGCTTATGCTTTATTTTATTCATTCATGGAGTTTTTTATTATATTTTCTTTACGTTTTAACAAGTTTGTATTTTTGGTTGTGTTCGCCTGCTTGCCAGTGAATACGATTTAACGATGATAAAAACTCAACAAAAGGGGCACAATCTCTAACCGCACCTTTGCAACAGCCAACACAGTGATTTGAAAAGAAGAGGCTTGAAGAAAAACATAATTTGGACCAAAATTTCGAAATAATGTTTTACGATAAGTTCAGAATATCGGATGGAGAGGTCAACAGAGTCAATTGTCATCCCACTCAATTTGGGATGGTATGTACAGTACCATGATCCATTTGACATCGTCCTCTGATGATATTTCTGGGTGGAAATTGAAATCGCTATACGGATACCCAGTCATATGCTTCTAGCAACATCAAACTTTTGCAGACTTTTAAATGTTTTTTGCTTTGTTAGTTTTTGAGTAGAAACCATCAAACAATGGTCTAAAGCCGGACAATATCCTGCAATGCAAGCCCAGGAGAAACCCTGGAAAAGGTTCCCAGGCTTTACATTTAAGAGCGGCGTAATAAAGAGGGGAGATTGCACTACAATTGTTGGTGCAAAAGATTAAGGAGTCATTCGATGCTACAATGAACAAACTGTCATCGTACTTTTACATTTCCATTGGGGGACCTTTAGCAATGTAGGGACAGGGTAATTTATCCAATCCTCAAACCAGTGTATGTTGGTCAAAGCACCTATAAACTGGTATATTCTATCCATCTTTTCCTAGGCATAGGGCATACCTGAATAGACTACGGTTTATATACCATCGAGATATGAGATAGAGTAACATATAATGCTCCGCCAGTTTTTATATCACCACACGTCTATGTACTGGTGGTCTTCGCAGCGCAGATGTTGACATTATGCGGACATGCCATATGACGATCCCCTCTTATCTTTAAATCCAATAAAGGGTTAACAAATCAATTTGGCTAAGGGAAAGGGTAAAAACGAACCTTTCTACAATGGAAAGGGTTTACATGTATCCTTCCCCAAAGGAAAGGGTAAAAACGTACCCTTCCACAAGGAAAAGTATAAAAACTTGTACCAAAAGGTAAAGGGTAAAAATGTGCCCAAGAGAAGAGATAAAAAAGTGCCTTTTCCCAAAGAAAAAGGTGAAAAAGTTCCCCCTTCCCAAAGAAAAGGGTAAAATGAAACATTCTCCCTAGGTAAAAAGTCAAAAAGTACACTTTTCTCAGGCAAATGGTACAACAGAACCGTTCCCCTTTCCCAGGGGAAAGTGTAACAAAACTACCCTTTGCCAAGGAAAAGAAAAACAAAATGACACTCGCCCAAGTGAATTGATTACAAAACCACAATAGCGCAGTTTCCCAAGGGAAAGGGTAAAGAAAGTACCCTTCCCCAAGGGAAACGTAAAAACACGATCCTTTCCCAAGGAATACTTTAAGAAATTAACTTTTCCCAAGTAAATCGCTAAAACACTACCCTCTTCCAAGCGAAAGGGTTACGAACCTCTTTACCCCATGGAAAAGGGTAATAAAACTGTCTTTCGCCAAGAGAAAGGGTAATAACATTGTCCTTACCCATGGGAAAGGGCAATAAAACTGCACTTCAACATGGGAAACGGTAATAAAACTACCCTTCATCATGAGAAAGGGTAATAAAACTACCCTGCCCCTTGGGAAAGGGTGATAAAAGTACCCTTCCCAATGGGAAAGGGTAATAAAGTACCCTTCCCCATGGGAAAGGGTAATAAAGTACCTTTTCCAAGGGAATGGGTAATAAATGTACCCTTTCCCTTGGGACAGGGCAATCAAACTGTCCTTCACCATGGGAAGGGGTAATAAAGTCCCCCTTCCCATGGGAAAGGGTAATAAAGTACCCTTCCCCTTGGGACAGGGCAATAAAACTGTCCTTCACAATGGGAAAGGGTAATGAAGTACCCTTCCCCGTGAGAAAGGGTAATAAAACTGCCGCTCCCCATGGGTAAGGGTAATAAAACAGCCGCTCCCCATGGGTAAGGGTAATAAAACTACCCTTACCCATGGGAAAGGGTAATAAAAGTACCCCTCCCCATGGGAAAGGATAATAAAGTATCCTTACCCATTTGAAAGGATAATAGAAGCATCCTTCACCATGGAAAAGGGTAATAAAACTACACTCCCCCTTGGGAAAGGGCGATAAAAGTACCCTTTCCCTTGAGACAGGGCAATAAAATAAAGTAATAAAGTACCCTTCCCCTTGGGACAGGGCAATAAAACTGTCCTTCACAATGGGAAAGGGTAATGAAGTACCTTTCCCCGTGAGAAAGGGCAATAAAACTGCCGCTCCCCATGGGTAAGGGTAATAAAACTGCCGCTCCCCATGGGTAAGGGTAATAAAACTACCCTTACGCATGGGAAAGGGTAATAAAAGTACCCCTCCCCATGGGAAAGGGTAATAAAGTATCCTTACCCATTTGAAAGGATAATAAAAGCATCCTTCACCATGGAAAAGGGTAATAAAACTACACTCCCCCTTGGGAAAGGGTAATAAAAGTACCCTTTCCCTTGAGACAGGGCAATAAAACTGTCCTTAACCATGGGGAAGGGTTATAAAGTACCCTTCCCCTTGGAACAGGGCAATAAAACTGTCCTTCACAATGGAGAAAGGGTAATAAAACTGCGCCTCCCCATGGGAAAGGGTAATAATACTGCCCTTCCCCATGGGAAAGGGTAATAAAAGTAGCCCTCCCCATGGGAAAGGGTAATAAAAGTACCCCTCCCCATGGGAAAGGGTAATAAAGTATCCTTATCCATGGGAAAGGATAATAAATGTATCCTTCACCATGGAAAAGGGTAATAACACTACCCTTCAAAATGGTAGTTTTACTCCCCTTGGAAAAGGGTAGTAAAACTACCCCTCCCCAGGGAAAGGGTAATAAAGTACCCTCCCCATGGGAAGGGGTAATAAAAGTACCCATCCCTATGGAAATGGTTAATAACACTACCCTTCAACATGGGAAAGGGTAATAAAGTACCCTTCCCCATGGGAAAGGGTAATACAAGTAGCCTTCAGCATGAAAATGGGTAATAACACTACCCTGCTCCGTGGAAATGGGTAATAACACTACCCTTCAACATGGGAAAGGGTAATAAAAGTACCCCTCCCCATAGGAATGAGTAATAAAATACCCTTCCCCGTGGGGAAGGGAAAATAAAACTGTTCTTTCCCATAGGAAAGGGCAATAAAACTACCCTTCAGCATCATAACATCATATAGTCCGATTTCTGATCTTGATTTCTTGAGCCGACAGAGGGCGCAATTATTATCCCATATGGCTGAAATTTTCCATGAAGTGTTTTGGTTTGATCATCATTAACTGTGCTCAGCAGGGTCTAAATCGGTTCATAACCTGATATAGCTCCCATATAAGCCAATTTGGAATCTTGATTTTGTGAGCCGCTAGAGGGCGCAATTATTATCCGATTTAGATGAAATTTTGCGTGAAGTTTTTATACCCTCCACCATAAGATGGCGGGTATACTAATTTCGTCATTCTGTTTGTAACTACTCGAAATATTCGTCTGAGACCCCATAAAGTAAATATATTCTTGATCGTCGCGACATTTTATGTCGATCTAGCCATGTCTGTCCGTCCGTCCGTCAGTCCGTCCGTCAGTCCGTCCGTCAGTCCGTCCGTCCGTCCGTCCGTCCGTCCGTCCGTCCGTCCGTCAGTCCGTCAGTCCGTCAGTCCGTCAGTCCGTCCGTCCGTCTGTCTGTCAAAAGCACTCTAACTTCCGAAGGAGTAAAGCTAACCGCTTAAAATTTTGCACAAATACTTCTTATTAGTGTAGGTCGGTTGGTATTGTAAATGGGCCATATCGGTAAATGTTTTGATATAGCTGCCATATAAACCGATATTGGGTCTTGACTTCTTGAGCCTCTAGAGTGCGCAATTCTTATCCGACTGGGATGACATTTTGCACGACCTGTTTTGTTATGATATCCAACAACTGTGCCAAGTATGGTCCAAATCGGTCTATAACTTGATATAGCTGCCATATAAACCGATCTTGGGTCTTGACTTCTTGAGCCTTTAGAGGGCGCAATTTTTATCCAATTGGAATGAATTTTGGCACGACATGTTTTGCTATGATATCCAATGACTGTGCCAAGTACGGTTCAAATCGGTCCATAACCTGATATAGCTGCCATATAAACCGATCTTGGGTCTTGACTTCTTGAGCCTCTAGAGTACGCAATTCTTATCCAATTGGGATGAAATTTTGCAAGGCGTGTTTTGTTTTGATATCCAACAACTGTGCTAAGTATGGTTCAAATCGGTCCATAACCTGATATAGCTGCCATATAAACCGATCTTGGGTCTTGACTTCTTGAGCCTGTAGAGGTAGCAATTATTATCCGATTTGCCTGAAATTTTGTACGACGGATTCTCTCATGACCATTAACATCTTGTTTATTATGGTCTGAATCGGTCTATAGCCCGATACAGCTCCCATATAAATTGATCTCTCTATTTTACTGCTTGAGCCCCCAAAGGGCGCAATTCTTATTCGAATTGGCTGATACTTTACACAGGTCTCCAACATATAATTTAATTGTGGTCCAAATCGGATCATATCTTGATATCGCTCTAATAGCAGAGCAAATCTTTTCTTATTTCCTGTTTTGCCTAGGAAGAGTTGCCGGGAAAAAACTCGACAAATGCGATTCATGGTGGAGGGTATATAAGATTCGGCCCGGCCGAACTTAGCACGATTTTACTTGTTTTGTCTAAAAAGTGGTATCTGCCAATGAACTTGAAAATGCGATACATGGTGGAGGGTATATAAGATTCGAACCGGCCGAACTTAGCACGCTTTTACTTGTTATAACTTTTTCCATCATCCATACCACAGGGTATTGTTTTGGCATTAATTGACTTTCATTACCTAGTTTTCGTTCGGTGTAGTTTAGTTTTCACCCACTGTAAATCTCAAGCATTTACCATGTGCCACCATGTCGGCTAAAAAGATACGGCATTCACCCTTAACACCACCAGCGTACATCAGCTATCTGCGACTGCCTTCAATCAGCGGCAAACAAATGGGGCAAATATGAAAAGTTCTCTGGCAAAGTATGGTGGTAATGTGCCTCATGCCATGAAGCAGAAATAACCCCAAGAAAATATCCAAAAGGATATTTTACGCCTTATACATCATGACAAAATAATAAATCATGTGGTTTTACTTTGATTGATGACAAATACAGCAATAATATAACAAACATGTACACATACGCACACACCCACACACCCACGCCCCCGTCAACGTTTAAACACACATGTACTTTCAGACAGGCACACACAAGCAGACACATGTATGCACTAAACTCTCACTTGTAAACCATTAAAAGACGTTTGTAACGCAAGCGAGAACAAACAATTATTTTGCAGGATAAACCAAATTGCCGGAGGACTAAGACTCAGAGTGAGTGAGAGGGAGCCGTAAAGAATTGAAAGTTCTTGGAAAATTTCAATGCGTGAAGCCATATTTGGCCATACAAAGCCAATTCCCCTGCCTCTATTCCATGTACTGGAAGGTGTTAAACTCGGTTTTTTTTTGATATTTAATTGAAGATTTGAAATTTGAGCTCCCTCTTGCTGGAAGGCGTCCCATTGTCATTTTGTCCTTTGCTGTTGATGTTGATTTGTTGGTTTTTTGTATACACACACACACACTCACACACACAACAAAGCATATGAAATGATGTGATGTGAAATACTTGTAGCTATTAAGCATCTAATTTACAGAAAATTAATGGGCTTTAGGAAAACATGTCAAGGGTCCCATGCCTCAATTTTTCTCAAGGCTCACCTTGATGCTTTGCTTGAAAGCACCAAGGCCTCAGGGGCCTAGATCATTACAACACTAATATTAAATATCATTTTTAATTTTGTTTCTTTTTTTCACACTCACACTCTCACACTTCCACTGTCACACACACACACACACACACACTTTCTTATACACAACTCACACTCAGTGCCTTAAGTAAGTCCACAGAATTTATGACCCCCAAAATTGAACTGTCCAACAAAATGTGACAAATTTGCAAGGAGACCAAAAGAGCAAAAGACATGGCAGGCAAACAAAATAAAACAAATCTCCCCTGGGATTGATATTTCAACAATTCCTTGGTTCGTTGCTTCGTTTGTTCATCCAAATGTCCCACTAACTGAGACTATGGGCAAATATTTAACCCAAATTACCAAAACAAGTAACGTTTCATATTAATTTGTCACCCTGAATAGCAGTGGCAATACAACAACAACTCCATGCTGTTATATGTCAACGGGCATGGACAGAGAAATGACACAGCAGCAGTGAAGTTCAATCACTCCGCCAAAAGACCAAAGACAAAATGACTGACAAGACAACAGCAATCATGTTGTCGAAATAGTCGGCTGAGGGGGCGTTATGTGTGTGATGTTGCCGTGTTGTGTGGTGTCCTTCCGGTATGCGTGTGTGTTGCTCTTCCATTCCATTAGCACATGTGTAAACGCATTTATTTATAAACTTAACGAAATATATTTTTTTTTAACTAATACAGATAAATGATATACATTTCCTTTAACCTCTTGCAAACACATACCCATACACAAAAAGGTATTAAGTAAAATACCCCTTATAATATTTACACCCACACGTAGATAAAGCGGAAACGGAAACAGCACAAATTCTATTTAAGGGCCTTTTGTTAGAATTTCAATGAATTTCCTCAGAAACAAAGTTTCAATGAAATTTTAGTTAGAGACGAAATTTAAAACAGGCAAATAAAATAAAATTTTCGCTAATAAAAAATTTTTATGAAATTTTTTCTTAAAAAAAAATTTTCTGTGAAGACAAAAATTCTATGATTTTTTTTTGAAATTTTTCTAGAGAAAACAAGTAAAAGCGTGCTAAGTTCGGCCTGGCCGAATCTTATATACCCTCCACCATTAATCGCATTTGTCGAGTTCTTTTCCCGGCATCTCTTCTTAGGCAACAAAAAGGATATAAGAAAAGATTTGCTCTGCTATTAGAGCGATATCAAGATATGGTCCGGTTTGGACCACAATTAAATTATATGTTGGAGACCTGTGTAAAATGTCAGCCAATTTGTATAAGAATTGCGCCCATTGGGGCTCACGAAGTAAAATAGAGAGAACGATTTATATGGGATCTGTATCGGGCTATAGACCGATTCAGACCATAATAAACACGTTTGTTGATGGTCATGAGAAGATCCGTCGTACAAAATTTCAGGCATATCGGATAATAATTGCGACCTCTAGGGGTCAAGAAGTCAAGATCCCAGATTGGTTTATATGGCAGCTATATCAGGTTATGAACCGATTTGAACCATACATGGCACAGTTGTTGGATATCATAACAAAACACGTCGTGCCAAAATTCATTCAAATTGGATAAGAATTGCGCCCTCTAGAGGCTCAAGAAGTCAAGACCCAAGATCGGTTTATATGACAGCTATATAAGGTTATGCACCGATTTGAACCATACTTGGCACATTTGTTGAACATCATAACAAAACACGTCGTGCCAAATTTTATTCCAATCGGATAAGAATTGCGCACTCTAGAGGCTCAAGAAGTCAATACCCCAGATCGGTTTATATGGCAGCTATATCAGGTTATGGACCGATATGGCCCATTTACATTACCAACCGACCTACACTAATAAGAAGTATTTGTGCAAAATTTCAAGCGGCTAGTTTTACTCCTTCGGAAGTTAGCGTGCTTTCGACAGACAGACGGACGGACGGACGAACGGACATGGCTAGATCGACATAAAATTTCACGACGATCAGGTATATATATACTTTATGGGGTCTCAGACGAATATTTCGAGTAGTAACAATCAGAATGACGAAATTAGTATACCCCCCATCTTATGGTGGAGGGTATAACAAGTAAAAGCGACAGACCATATCAGGCTACAGACCATATTTGGTACATACATACAAATTTGAAATACCTTGCAGGTGTTCTACGAAGTAAAATCTAAGCTAAAAAGATTCATCCCTGCTATTTGCCTTATGAACAGGTCAAAGTTGAAATTCCATGGTAATATCCAGGGTCCGAAGGATACAGTTGCAGTGGGGCCCTAGCCCGTGACACATTATTTAGGCGATCCTTTTAACTCTGTAAAAATCCTAAGCATATTGCATAAATTCTGTTAGCGGCTACTAGACATGGTAAACAAAAACTGGAATTCTTTGTATCACAGCTGAGTAAACCCTCAATCACTTCCTTTGAGCTTTTGACTCGAACTGAGAGCTCCAAAGGGGCACACTCTAGTAGCCTTAAATCTTAAGTTTTCACATTATTTAGGCGATCCTTTTAACTCTGTAAAAATCCTAAGCATATTGCATAAATGCTGTTAGCGGCTACTAGACATGGTAAACAAAAACTGGAATTCTTTGTATCACAGCTGAGTAAACCCCCAATCACTTCCTTTGAGCTTTTGACTCGAACTGAGAGCTCCAAAGGGGCACACTCTAGTAGCCTTAAATCTTAAGTTTTCACATTATTTAGGCGATCCTTTTAACTCTGTAAAAATCCTAAGCATATTGCATAAATGCTGTTAGCGGCTACTAGACATGGTAAACAAAAACTGGAATTCTTTGTATCACAGCTGAGTAAACCCTCAATCACTTCCTTTGAGCTTTTGACTCGAACTGAGAGCTCCAAAGGGGCACACTCTAGTAGCCTTAAATCTAAAGTTTTCCTTAACCTTAACCTAATCCTCAACCTTAACCTTAACCTTAACCTAAACCTAAACCCAAACCTTAACCTAAACCTAAACCTAAACCTAAACCTAAACCTAAACCTAAACCTAAACCTAAACCTAAACCTAAACCTTAACCTTAACCTTAACCTTAACCTTAACCTTAACCTTAACCTTAACCTTAACCTTAACCTTAACCTTAACCTTAACCTTAACCTTAACCTTAACCTTAACCTTAACCTTAACCTAAACCTAAACCTAAACCTAAACCTTAACCTTAACCTTAACCTTAACCTTAACCTTAACCTTAACCTTAACCTTAACCTTAACCTTAACCTTAACCTTAACCTTAACCTTAACCTTAACCTTAACCTTAACCTTAACCTTAACCTTAACCTTAACCTTAACCTTAACCTTAACCTTAACCTTAACCTTAACCTTAACCTTAACCTTAACCTTAACCTTAACCTTAACCTTAACCTTAACCTTAACCTTAACCTTAACCTTAACCTTAACCTTAACCTTAACCTTAACCTTAACCTTAACCTTAACCTTAACCTTAACCTTAACCTTAACCTTAACCTTAACCTTAACCTTAACCTTAACCTTAACCTTAACCTTAACCTTAACCTTAACCTTAACCTTAACCTTAACCTTAACCTTAACCTTAACCTTAACCTTAACCTTAACCTTAACCTTAACCTTAACCTTAACCTTAACCTTAACCTTAACCTTAACCTTAACCTTAACCTTAACCTTAACCTTAACCTTAACCTTAACCTTAACCTTAACCTTAACCTTAACCTTAACCTTAACCTTAACCTTAACCTTAACCTTAACCTTAACCTTAACCTTAACCTTAACCTTAATCCTAATCTGAACCTTAACCGTTAAAACCGACAGGGAGGAATGCATTAATTATACCCATTAACATAGGATAGGGGGTATAGTCATTGCGTTTGCAACACATCGAAATATCAATTTACATATATTTCGGATCGTCGTAAAATTCTAAGACGATTTGACGATGTCCGTGTGTCTGTCCGTCCGTGTCTGTCCGTTGTAATCACTCCACAGTCTTCAGATATTGAGCTGAAATTCGGTAAAGTTTTTGAAAGGGCCAAATCGGACCATATTTGGATATAGCTGCCGATAGAGGGTCTGAAGCCAATAAAGGCCGCAATTATTACACGATTGTGCTGAAATTTGAAACAGTGAATTGTTTTAAGAATCCCGACATTCCACCAAGTATGGTTCAGATCGGACTATATTTGGATATAGCTGCCATATAGACCGATCTGCCGATTAGGTTCTGGAGATCATAAAAGCTACATTTATTACCCGATTCCGCTGAAACTTGAAACAGGGAGTTGTTCTAAGCGTCTCGACATCCGACCCATATATGGTTCAAATCGGATCGCTTTATTTATTCCCCGATTTCGCTGAAATTTGTACCAGTGAGTTGTTCTAAGCATCCCGACAACCGTCTGCCAGCTTGTCTGCCATAAAGACCGATCCGCCGATTAGATTCTGAAGATCATAAAAGCTGCATTTATTACCCGATTTCGCTGAAACTTGAAAAAGTTAGATGTTTTAAGCCTCCCGGAATCCTACTGAAGTATGGTTCAGATCGGACTATATTTAAATATAGCTGTCATATAGACCGATCTGCCGATTTAGGGTCTTAAGCCCATAAAAGGTGCATTTATTGTCCGACTTCGCTGAAGTTTGAGTTAGTGAGTTTTGTTAGACCCCTAGACATTCTTGTTTAATTTGTCTCAGATCGGTTCAGATTTGGATATAGCTACCGTATAGACCGATCTGACGATTAAGGGTTTAAGTCCATAAGAGGCGCATTTATTGTCCGCCTTCACTGAAATTTGGGTAAGGAAATTATTTTAAGGCCCTTGACAACGTTTTTCTATTTGACCTAGATCGGTTCAGATTTGCATATAGCAGACATATAGACTGATCTCTTGATTTAAGGTCTTGTGCCCATAAAAAACTCTTTTATTGTCTGATTTCGCCGAAATTCGGTAAAGCGTTCCGTCTGCCTGTATGTCCGTCCGTCTGTTCCTGTCTCTGTTGAAATCACTCGACATGTATATATATATTTTGGTTTTAGATTCCTATAAACCGAGCTTCTGGTTGTGAATCATAAAGTCCGTCTAAATGTCCCTTGCCTTGCCCGAAAAGCCCTTAATTTAATCCCCCCTTTCTCAACCCCTTCTTTCTCCGAAAGTTGTTGTCTTTCATCCTTTCTACTCTAGCTTCTTCCCTTTCCCATATAAATCTACCTTTCAGCAATCGCCAGTTAAGGAAACTGTAGCCCTCTATGCGTTTGATAAGCTGGAATTTTTCGCAAACACTTTGTTCATTCCTTTCTTATACTTGCGCTTCTATTTTTGTAATTTTTTTTTTGCCCTCTATCTGTTTTTATTTGCAGCACCCTTTTCTTTCTTTCTTCTCTTTCCCACATAAAGCTCAATTTGCTTGTCAACATTTCGCAGCATTTTTTTGTTTTTTGCTACCATGTTTGTCTTAATTTCTTGGTGGATTGCCGGAATGTTACAAAAGAGGAAATTGTTTTTCTTGGCTGATTACCTGCAAAGAACAATGGCCACGAATGGCTAAGAATAACTAAGCAAAACGTTGAGGGATTTTCCTCAAAAGGGATTAGTTAGTTGGCTGGCAGCGGCTGGGGGATAGTTGCGTTATTTCTTCTCTCCATTGCTACTCCCTGAAGGGGGTTCTAACGTATTTCCTTAGGGATCAGATCGTTTGAGGTCTTAGTTGTACAAACAACATACCAAATGCCACACACATTGATGGCACAGGCAGCTCCAAAGGATAAAAGTAATAGCTTTGGTTACTACTTACACACACACACACACACATACACAGCAGCCGCACTATCACCATCATCAGCATTCAGACAATTTATATTCCAGTCAAGCTGTATGTTAAAACCTTTGACAATCCTTTAAATGCTGTCCATGTTGATGCTCTGCTACCTTAATGTTCCTTTTCAATTTTTTATTCTTCGCCCTGCGTAATGGAAGCAAAAATGAAAGATGAATTTTTTATATATTTTAGGCATTAGGGATATGAGTTTTCCAGAGACTAGAAAAAGAATGTAGCGTTTTGCGGAAAAAAAAAGAAATAATGATAAACGCCAGAAATGTCAAAAAAAAAAAGACGAAGAAAAGTAAGGCTTTCGACCGAATCCAGTTTTGAATAACCATAGGCGGACGCAACAATAGACGGAGTTACAGACGGACAGACAGACAGACGAAAACATATACGGACACACATACGGACAGACAGACGAACAGATAGACGGACAGACGGACACACAGACGGACAGACAGACAGACGGACAGACAGCCGGACAGACAGCCGGACAGACAGACGGACAGACAGCCAGATAGACAGACAAACGGACTGACAGACGGAAAGATAGATGGACAGACAGATGGACAGACAGACGGACCGACGGACGGACAGACGGACGGACAGACAGACAGACGGACACACAGACAGACGGACACACAGACAGACAGATAGACGGACAGACAGACGGAAAGACAGACAGACGGACAGAAAGACGGACAGACAGATTGACAGACAGACAGATGGACAGACAGACGGACAGACAGATGGACAGACAGACGGACAGACGGACAGACAGACGGACAGACAGACAGACAGACAGACGGACAGACAGACGGACAGACAGACGGACAGACAGACGGACAGACAGACGGACAGACAGACGGACAGACAGACGGACAGACAGACGGACAGACAGACGGACAGACAGACGGACAGACAGACGGACAGACAGACGGACAGACAGACGGACAGACAGACGGACAGACAGACGGACAGACAGACAGACAGACGGACAGACAGACGGACAGACAGACGGACAGACAGACGGACAGACAGACGGACAGACAGACGGACAGACAGGCGGACAGACAGACAGACGGACAGACATACGGACAGACAGACAGACGGACAGACAGACGGAAAGACAGACGGAAAGACAGACGGACAGACAGACAGACAGACAGACGGACAGACAGACGGACAGACAGACGGACAGACAGACGGACAGACAGACGGACAGACCGACGGACAGACAGACGGACAGACAGACGGACAGACAGACGGACAGACAGACGGACGGACAGACAGACAAACGGACAGACAGACAGGCGGAGACCTGAATGAACAGACAGACAGAAAGACGGACAGACAGACAGTTGGACAGACATGCAGACGGACGGACGGACAGATGGATAGACAGACAGCCAGACAGATGGACAGATAGGCAGACAGACGGACCGACAAATGGACAGACAGACAGACGGGCAGACAAACAGACAGACGGAGAGACGGACAGACAGACGGACAAACAAACGGACAGACAGACGGACAGACAGACGAACTGGCGGACAGACAGACGGACGGATCTTAGAATTGCACGACAATCAATATTTGTCACAGTGAGGTATCGAGTGTTGTCTAGATTGGCCAAAATCTTGATACAGCCCCAATATATACCTATCTCCCAATTTTAGGTCTAAGGCCCATATGGGCCTCATTTATTAACCGATTTCGCTAAAATTTGGCACAGTGGGTTGATTTAGGACCCTCGACGTTGGTCGAAGGACAAGCAGACGAATAGACATACTATAACGACGATTTTCCTCCATTGGCTGGGGTAAAACTCGAGGGGGAAGGATTCGGCCCAGAAATTTATATTTGCTGAGACAAGGAGAATGGAAAGAAAGACGATTGGCAGGGTTAAGTGTGCAGTTTTATTTGGCAATTATAAGATTATAAGGTCTACAATAAGTGTGGATAGTGCTCCTTGGCGCCTGCTTGGAGACCTGCATGGGTACTCCTGGAACGGGGATGAAGTCCTGCTTCGGGCGAAATTGGCAGAGACTTGTATCGGTACTCCAGCTACCACGGGAACTCTGACTTCGTTGACGGCTTTGGGATCATGGCGGAGACCTGAATCAGTACTACGATGTTTTTAACGGCATCAACTCCACTACCTGTTCTGTGATCCCGACGGAGACCTGGATGGGTACTGCTGGAGCGGTGATGAAATCCTGCTCCGGGCGAAATCGGCGGAGTCGTGGATCGGTACTTTAGCTACCACGGGAACTCCGACATCGTCTTCGGGTTTGGGGGCATCAACTCCACTAACTGTTCAGTGGTCCCGGCAAAGACCTGGATGGGTACTCCTGGAGCGGTGATGAAGTCCTGCTCCGGGCGAAATTGGCGGAGTCTTGGATCGGTACTCCGGCTACCACAGGAACTCTGATTTCGGTTTGGGATCCCTGCGGAGACCTAGATCAGTACTCCGGTGTTTTTAAAAGCACCAACTCCACTACTTGCTCAGTGGTCCCGGCAAAGACCTGGATGGGTACTCCTGGAGCGGTAATGAAATCCTGATCCGGGAAAAATTAGCGGAGACTTGGATCGGTGCTCCGGCTACCTTGGGAACTCTGACTACGTCGTCGACCTGGATCAGTACCCGGTGTTTTTAAAGGCATCAACTCCACTAAATGTTCTATAGCCCCTGCAAAGACCTGGACAGGTACTCCTGGTGCAGTGATGAAGGCGAAATTGGCAGAGACTTGGATCAGTACTCCGACTACCACGGGATATCTGACTTCGTCGACGGCTTTGGCAACCCAACGGAAACCTGGATCAGTACTCCGGTGTTTTAAAGAGCAACAACACCAATACTGGTTCTGTGGTCCGGGCAAAGACCTGGATGGGTACTTTGGGATCCCTGCGGAGACCTGGATCAGTATCCCGCCCGCGGGTAATGTCAGTTCTGAGGATGAAGTTCGGGTCAGTTATAAACCCTTGATACTAGGGTCTCGGGCTGGGACGGAATCAGAAGAGCGAACAGAAATATCGTCTATGTGCTTAAACGGCGAGTCAACAACAAGTCTGGGTCAAGCGTGGCCTGCGTAAACTCACCGGTGAGCGATGGTGCGTGACCAACGGATTCGGTGCGTCACGAGCACGAATGGTAAGCAAACTCACGAGCGGTAGTATGAGAGCAATGGCTACGATTAAGGCTTTCGTAAACACCAACAGCGAATCTCGATGGTTGGAGAACTACGAACGCACGTGGCCTGCGTAAGCGCACATGGATGAAACACGAGATGTTACTATAAGCCACGGACACGAGTGGCCTGTGTAAGCACATACGAGTGAATATGAGCGGTGCCGAGAAACAATTGTCGCGCGTGGCCTCTGTAAGTACACACGGGTGAACACAAGCAGTCATGAGAACTAACGTCGCGCATGGCCTGCGTAAGCACACACTGGGGAACATGAGCGGTCACGAGAATAACTGACGCGTGTGGCCTGAGTAAGCACTCACTGAGGAACGCGGGCGGTCGCGAAAATTTACTAACACGCATGGCCTACGTGAGCACACACACGAGGTTTATCGGGAAGTTGGCGGGAAAAACTAGAGTAACGACTTTCGCCGTTACAATGCTGACAGATGGACGGACAGACAGATGTCAGGCAGACAGACAGATGTCAGGCAGACAGATGTCAGGCAGACAGATGTCAGGCAGACAGATGTCAGGCAGACAGATGACAGACAGACATTCGTAGGACTGACAGAGTAACAACGATAAAAAAAACTGGCAGAATTGATGCGAAAATTCCCCAGATGACCTTAGGTCGTACAAACTATTGCAAATGCAATTTTTGTCCATGAACATTCCACTAAGGAACAGGGGAAAACTTCTCACATATCAATGAGTGCAGTCCGATTCAAGTTTAAGCTCAATGATAAGGGGTCTCCTCTTTATAGCATAGTCCGAACGGCGAGCCGTAGTGCGACCCCTCCTTTTGAGAGAAGTTTTACATGGCATAATACCTCACAAATGTTGCCAGCTTAAAGAGGGGAAAACCACCGCTGAAAATTTTTTTCTGATGGGGTCGCCAGGATTGAAAAACAGGCGTTCAACGTCATAGGGAGACATGCTAGACTCTGCGCTATGGTGACCTCCGTATAAACTATTGTCAGACATAAATAAGTGGTTGACGCGAAAGCATGGAAGACTAAACTTCAACCTGATTTACGATAGACAGACAGACAGTCACATAAATAGACAAACAAACATGGCTAGATCGTCTAAAAATTTCACGACAATCATTATTAAGTATACTTAACAGGGACCTTAGAGATATTTCAAAGTGAGGCAAATGAAATATGCCCCTCCCTTTAGTGGTGAATATAAAAATTAATTCGAAAATTGCAAAAAAGTGAACTTTCCACATTTCATATCAGACCTCATAACAGTAACACCACTTTCATCAGCAAACCCCTCATATCACAAAATTCATCGATTCATGGCATTGGCAAAATATTTTTTATTACCACCTCCATAAACAAGAATATCGGCTCGCGTATACCATCACTTTGCCGTATGGAAAAAAAATACAAAAATTTACCTTCAAAATATAAATGAAGACCCACAAAAAAAAACAGCACCATTTGAGCAAAATAGTACATCATTCATTTAAGATATGAAAAATTACCACAACAACCTTTTGCACAAATGAGAGACTAGCGAATACCGCTGCATCCTTTTAAAGCGTGAAAAAAAAAACACAGACCCACAAAGTGTGCGATCATTGTGTGATGGCTGAGTGACACCGGTGGTGTGCTGCTATTAAAAACGTGACCCCAAAATGTGTTCATAAACAGACACACACACACACATACACACAAAACACATCTCTCACTCATATCCGGTACAGATGGCAAACAGTGGTAAACGATAGAATGATAGTTGGCTCCATGTGGGCCATTTTGAGAAAACGGAAGGTAGGATAAAAGGTAAAATGGTAGTAGGCTGAACATAATGTTGGATGACAGGCAACACAAATGTAAAAAACGCATGGAAAACGATTTCCCTGAAATTTTGGCTCTAGAAAATTTTTAATCCAAAATTTGTCATTTGGCAAAATTAAACTGAAATATTTTATATAAGGGAAAGCAGGCTAAAATTTTGTCTTTGGATAAAATACTCGCGTCAAAGAAATTTTCCCGGGTAAGGTTGCCGAAAGGTTTTTGCATATGTCATATGACTAGGCTAGACCCAGAGGTCTCTATGATAACCCAGAGAAGACTGCAATCTGCCTGTTCACGAGGAAGACTAAGGTGGGCCAATTGAACGCACCACGTTTCCTCAATAAGACGATTTCGATATCTGACAAGGTCAAGTACTTAGGTGTGATCTTGGACAGGAAACTAAATTGGAAGTGTCACACTCAGATGCGTACTGAGAAGGCTCACAGATGTTGGGCACTATGTAGACGGGCTGTAGGCTCAAAATGGGGCCTCAGTCCTAGGATATTCCACTGGTTCTACAGGAGCGTGATAAGACCAATACTTACTTAAGCCTCAGTAGAGTATGGTGGACTGCTATGGAGAAAAGATGCAACATAAGGAACATACAACAGGTTCAGAGAACATGTTGTCCTGGTATAGGCGGAGCGATGAGGACCACGCCCACTAGGGCACTGGAGACTATTCTAAATATGCGACGCATAGACATACAGATTAAGTGTGAGGCAGGCCCTGCGGCTATGAGGCTTAAGGCGATGGGAGAATGGATAGAGGATAGGAGTAGCTCATACTATCGCAGTATAATAGAGGTGACGATAGCAAAGGTGGAAGGAATGGAAGAGGTTTCCGATCAGATACCTGAGATGAACCTTGAAGTCGAGTGCGAGGCACTGCTGTCATCGGCACAGTCTTGGATTGACGGTATCCTAGTATTGCCAACTGGAAGATCATGTTACACGGATGGATCGAAGCTAGAGGACAGAGTGGGTCTGGGTATTTACATTGAGAACTCAGGGACTGAGATCTGTTTTAGACTGCCTGATCATAATACGGTCCTGCAGGCGGAGAGTGGACCTGGGGATCTTCATTATGACCCAGGGACTGAGATCTGTTTTAGGCTGCTGACCATAATACGGTCCTGCAAGCGGAGAGGAGAGTGAACCTGGGGGTCTTCATTGAGAACCCAGGGACTGAGATCTGTTTTAGACTGCCTGACCATAATTCGGTCCTGCAAGCAGATATCCGATCGATCACGGAATGCGCGAAGTGGTGTGGTCCTAACGCGAGGACGTCGAGTGTCAAAATTTTTACTGACAGAAGAATTGTCATTAGGGCAATAACAACCAGTAGGGTAAGGTCACGAACAGTCTTGCAGTGTAAGAAGGAGATTAACGCCTTCTCTGAGGATGGCATCGTTTGGGTGCCGGGCCATAACGGAGTAAGGGGTAATGAAAGGGCAGACGATTTGGCAGTGAAGGCCAGAGAACTGCCGTCGATAAACTTGGTTAACCCGAAGCCTTTCGGGTCGACGCAGTCCGATGTTAATGGAGTGGGCGACGAATGGAGTGGGCGACGAATGGAGTGGGCGACGAATGGAGTGGGCGACGAATGGAGTGGGCGACGAATGGAGTGGGCTACGAATGAAGTGGGCGACGAATGCGCATGCAACATTGTGGAACAGCGAAACGGTCGATAGGACAGCGAAAATCCTATGGGAGGATCCAGATCGTGAGAAGTCGAGGTTATTACTGAAAGGAGCAAGAAGGAGGTCAGTATAGCTATTGGTATCATAACGGGACATATAGGACTATGCGCTCACTTATGTAAAATCGGTGCGGCAAGTGTTAGCATGTGTAGGGCATGACGGGAAGATAATGAGACGTTGCCCGGCTTTGGCGTCTAACAGATACCGGCACTTAGGTGGAGACACAATACCAGACATGAACCAATTTAGATGTGTTAGATATACGATCGATCCATGGAGCGGATATAGATTCGGATCATTACGTTGTTGCAGCAAAGGTTCGCACCCGTTTGAACATGGCGAGGAAAGTACGATCTGACACTGCACGGAAGCTGGACATTGAAAAGCTGCAAACACAACAAATGGCAGCGGCATACTCCACTTGACTGACCCAACTGCTTGATGAAAGCTCTCCTTGTTCCGATGATATAATGGCGCAGTGGGAAATTTAATTAAAATTAGATTTTAAAGCAAATTTTAGAGAACATTTTACTTAAACTATGCCATCAGGAAAAATGTACTGCAGTTTTGTTGTCTCAAGTAAATTAACTAAAATTTTATTTTAAGGAAAATTTTACTAAAATTTTGTTCGTCCGAAAATTTTTCTAATATTTAGAAAATTTTACTAATAATTTGTTCATAGGAAATTTTTAACAAAATTTGACTAGAATTTTGTTTTCAGGAGAAATTTTATTAAATTTTTAAGAAAAAATTTTGGTATTAAAGAAAACTTCTTTGGAATTTTGTTTGTTAGCACAAATGAAATATTGGGTTGCCCAAAAAGTAATTGCGGATTTTTCATATAGTAGGCGTTGACAAATTTTTTCACAGCTTGTGACTCTGTAATGGCATTCTTTCTTCCGTCAGTTATCAGCTGTTACTTTTAGCTTGCTTTAGAAAAAAAGTGTAAAAAAAGTATATTTGATTAGAGTTCATTCTAAGTTTTATTAAAAATGCATTTACTTTCTTTTAAAAAATCCGCAATTACTTTTTGGGCAACCCAATACAATATAAAAATATTACATTTCTTTGGAAAATTTTACTTAAATTTTGTTAAACTAATATTGCTTAAATATGGAGTTTGTTGAAAATATAACTTAAAATTTGTACTGACAGAAAATTTCACTAAGATTTTCGGTTTATATTTTTCCTTAAATTTATACTAAAATTTTATCTTTTAAAATTTTTATAGAAATTTTGCAAAGTTAAAATTTTCTATTTTCTTTAGGGATTTTTAAAAAAAATATTTGTTGTTTTAAAAAAATTTAAGAAAAAAAAGTATTCACTAAGAATTTTTTTTTTTTCAATTAGGGAAAATTTTACTTTTTTGAGAAAATTTTTCTTTCTTCTAGTAAAATTTTACTAAAATGTTTCCTTTAGGTAAAATTGAAAAAAAATTTCGTTTATAGTTATATATTCAACAATGTTTTGTTTTTAAAGAAAAGTTCTTCGAAATTTTGTCTTTTATAGAAAAATCTTTAACTAATTTTTTTCGTTAAGGAAAATTTTATTTTTTTCGAGGAAACTTTACTAAAATGTTGCCTTTAGCCAAAATTCGAATAAAATTTAGTCTTTAGTGACATATTCATTAATATGTTTACGTTTTTCGAGAAAAATTTTACTTAAATCTTGCCTTTACCCAAAATTTGAATAAAATTTAGTGACATATTCATTAATATGTTGTTTTTAAAGAAAACTTTTTCGAATTTTTGTCCTTTTGTCTGAAATTTTTTTTTTCGTTAAGGAAAATTTTACTTTTTTCGAGGAAAAGTTTTACTTAAATCTTGCCTGTAGCCAAAACTCGAATAAAATTTAGTCTTTAGTGTCATATTCATTAATATGTTGTTTTTAAAGAAAACTTTTTCGAAATGTTGTCCTTTTGTCGGGAAATTTTTTTTTTCGTTAAGGAAAATTTTACTTTTTTCGAGGAAAATTTTACTAAAGTCTTGTTTTTGTTAAATTTGAATAAAATTTTGTCCATAGTGACATTTTCATTAATATTTTTTTTTGTGTTGAAGAAAATTTCTATGAAATTTTGGCTTTTTTTCGTCTTTCGGGATTTTTTTTTTTCGTTAAGGAAAATTTTACTTTTTTCGAGAAAAATTTTACTTAAATCTTGCCTTTAGCCAAAACTCGAATAAAATTTAGTCTTTAGTGTCATATTCATTAATTTGATGGTTTTAAAGAAAATTTCTTCGACATTTTGTCCTTTATAGAAAAACTTAAACTAATTGTCTTTCGGTATTTTTTTTTTTTTTTTTGGTTAAAGAAAATTTTACTTTTTTCGAGAAAAATTTTACTTAAATCTTGCCTTTAGCCAAAATTTGAATAAAATTTAGTGCTATATTCATTAATATGTTGTTTTTAAAGAAAACTTTTTCGAAATGTTGTCCTTTTGTCGGGAATTTTTTTTTTCGTTAAGGTAAATTTTACTTTTTTCGAGGAAAATTGTACTAAAATCTTGTATTTGTTAAATTTGAATAAAATTTTGTCCATAGTGACATTTTCATTAATTTTTTTTTGTGTTGAAGAAAATTTCTATGAAATTTTGGCTTTTTTCGTCTTTCGGGAAATTTTTTTTTTTTCGTTAAGGAAAATTTTACTTTTTTCGATGAAAAGTTTACTTAAATCTTGCCTTTAGCCAAAACTCGAATAAAATTTAGTCTTTAGTGTCATATTCATTAATATGTTGTTTTTAAAGAAAACTTTTTCCAATTTTTGTCCTTTTGCCGGGAAATTTTTTTTTCGTTAAGGAAAATTTTATTTTTTTCGAGGAAAATTTTACTAAAATCTTGCTTTTAGTTAAATTTGAATAAAATTTTGTCCATAGTGACATTTTTATTAATATTTATTTATTATTTTTTTTTTTTTTTGTTGAAAAAAATTTCTACGAAATTTTCGCTTTTTTTCGTCTTCGTTGAGGAAAATTTTACTTTCTTCGAGAAAAATTTTACTAAAATCTTGCTTTTAGTTAAATTTGAATAAAATTTTGTCCATAGTGACATTTTCATATCTATGTATTTTTTTTTTTTTTTTTTTTTTTGAAGAAAATTTCTACGAAATTTTGGCTTTTTTTCGTCTTTTGGGAAAATTTTTTACGTTAAGAAAAATTTTACTTATTTCGAGGAAAATTTTATTAAAATCTTGCTTTTAGTTAAATTTGAATAAAATTTTCTCCATAGTGACATTTTCATTAATATTTATTTTTTTGTGTTGAAGAAAATTTCTATGAAATTTTGGCTTTTTTTCGTCTTTCGGGAAATTTTTTTTCGTTAAGGAAAATTTTACTTTTTTCGAGGAAAATTTTACTAAAATATAACTTTTAGTTAAATTTTAATAAAATTTCGTCCATAGTGACATACAAAAATTTAGCTTTTTTTCGTTAAGGCAAATTTCACTTTTATCGAGGATCTCTCAAATCTCGGTTTTAGTTATATTTGAATAATTTTTTTTTTTTTTTTTTTTAAAGAAAATTTCTTTGAAATTTTTTTATAAAAAATCTTTATCTAATAGTCTTTTTTCAAAACTTTTGTTTTTGATTCTATTTTCACCTTTTTTTGCCAAACTCACAGTCCATTATTGTCAATCGCATTCCCACTGCTGCTAAATGGTAGCAAAATGTTGGTGGTCATACCATTTTAGTTTGTCGTTCCCCTCAAAAACAAAAAAAAAAAAAGAAGATGGTCTTTTCCAAATTTTCTAACATCGCATGTCATCGTTGTCATGGCCTCAATGCATGACAGTAATTTTGGTGGTATTCCATGGCGGATGATGTGTTCCATGTGGTTCCTCTTATTTTAGTTGAACTCGTACCGAGTCCTTTCCTGTCATGCTGCAGTCATACATACGCAGCAGGTGCTGGTCGGATGGTTAGCTCGTTGGCTGTTTGCTGGACTGGCACATGACAACGAGTCATGTGTCAAATGGTAAATTTAAACAAAAATTCGCAATTTTTTAATTATGCTCACTCATCTCGTGGGTAGGTGAAGTGTAAAAGAGTTTCTGACATTGCGGCCGGGTGTTGCTAAACTTTGACATTTTTGAAGGGAAGTAGGAGCTGGCAAACTTTTATTAGTTTTGACAGAGATTCTTTTGGTTGAGGGGGGAGGGGGGTGGGCTGTTATTTAGGGGCAATTCTAATGGTGAATGTCACTAGTGGCCACCCATAACATGGCCAATGTTTTATAATGGTCGTGGTGATTCCGGAAGAATGGCTGATATGTAGTCTGTCATTCAGCCAAGTCATTGTGGAAGTATGCAGCATGGGTGAAGGAAATAGAGTAGGGCAGTTAGACCAACCAGCATTGTACGCTGTTTCATGGGTTAATATTGTGTCATATTTTAGTGAGTTTGCCACATAACCGCTTTTCATCATCACCATCATAGTTGTCATCGTCACCATCGTCATCTCTTCATCATCATTTGAGGTAGCAGCTTCGTTGCCATCAATGTTGCTGCAGTAGCAAACCTTATTGGCAAGCTGTGCATCCTCTGGTGGGAATAAGGGTGAACTACAAAGGTAGGGAATACATAAAAAATCAGAAAAAAAAAATTCTTAAAAAACGTACTTTGGAAAATAGCTATGAAAATCAATATTCTACTTTTTATACCCACCACCATAATCTTTTTATACCCACAATCTAGTCAATCCATTTGTAACACCTCGAAATATTTGTCTAAGACCCCATTGAGTACAAACATTCTTGATCGTCTCAAAACACTTCATCGTCCCGACACCGTCTCGATCTAGCCATGTCCGTCCATCCGTCCGTCCATCAAAATTACGATAGCGGTCGAACGCGTAAAGCTAGCCGCTTGAAATTTTGTGCAGATATTTGACATTGATGTAGGTCGTTGGGGATTGCAAATGGGCCATATCGGTTCAGATTTACATATGGCTCCCATATAAACCGATCTCCAGATTTGATTTGTTAAGCCCCTGGAAGCCGCAATTAGGCTGAAATTTTGCATGCGGTTTTCTGTTCTGACTTCCAACAACTGTGGCAACTACGATCAAAATCGGTCTCTATCCCGATTCAGCTCCCATTGCCCTTAGAAGCCGCATTTTTTGTCCGATTTATCTGAAATTTCGCATGCGGTGTTCTGTTATGACTTCCAACAACTGTGGCAACTACGGTCCAAATCAGTCTTTAACCTGATATAGCTCCCATGTAAGGCGGTTTCTCGATTATCCTTGTTCGGCTCCTGGAAGCCTTCATTTTTGTCAGTGTACCCTTGACAAAAGTTTGTTTGTTTTTTTTTTCTTGTTCTCATACCCTTTAGTTTGCTAATACACATTTGAGACCATGATTTTGTGTTATGACAAACTAAGTTTAGATGCAACGGCATGCAGTCACTACACTTCATCCACTGTCCGCTGTCATTTCCTGTCACCGTGGCAGCTGGTGGTTTTGTTGAACATCGTGCTTTTGTAAAACACACACACACACACACACACACGCACACACATTCACTGATATTCCCACATTCCACAATTTTGGCTGATGTGCTGCGGTAAAAGCACTTTAATAAAAATTCTTTGCAACAGAACACAAAACCGAACAAATAAAATTTTGTTAGAAAAAAATGGATTTTTTTTTTTAGGGGAAAACAAAAGACTTTTGTAATGGCCAAAGTACTTTGACCGATTTGATGGCTGGCTAATATAATGAAAATTATTAAACCCATGCAATTTAAAAAGGACGCACCATGTCATACCACTTGGATGACAACACCAAATTCTTGAGTCTGTTTGGGTTAATATTTTAGGCGGTTGTCCCTTAGGTTCTTTAGTGCCTGAAAGAAGAAAGATTCTAATATCCTATTTCTACTACCACATAAAGTCGACCAATGACAAAGGAAATTATAACTCTCTTCTGGAACTTCAACCCCATTATGATAAAATCGGCAGATAACTCCAATTCTTAAACCTATGCGGCACAAATATGTACTTAACTTATGGTGCCCTTTTATTGTCCTTCAAATGCATCTTCTCCAACGACCGAAGGATGTCAACGTTTCTGCCATTGCGTGTTCTTCTACTTCGCGTTTCTGCCACAGCTTCTTCGTCTACTCACAGTGTGCTGAGAGATTCCAGTTATAAAACCAACATTTCTTGTAGCGTACCTCAAACATATAGAAAACTCTCTGAAGAGCAACAGGAAAACACCCCCTTACCAACACCACGAAGAGATTTTTTTTTAGTTTCGCAAACATTTCTGCATCCTCCTTTACTAGAATGTCTGTCCGTCTGGTACCCAGTACACCACACCAGCTCTACAGCGATTTAACACCAACAGCCTAAACTTCAGCCTGGAAAATATATTATGGGCAGATCTGGGGACTCTGCATTGCATCATGTAGTGCATCATCTTGAAAGACCAATCGATTATAAGGACCATAGCCTGGCGACGTTTTTGGCACCTTTGGTACCCGTCTGCAAAATCTTCGTTTGTACTCCGATTTTCAATTTTTTTTTTGCTGGATGGTAATCAAAAATCCCTATAAAAAAGTCCGCTTGAGGTCTACAATATCTCCACTGGTTTCGGGCATATTCGACTTTAAGTTTTTTTTTTATACCCACCACCGTCAGAAACGAGGTATATTCATCTGTCCGTCCGTCTGTTGTAATCACTCTATAGCCTTCAAAAATGGAGATATTGTGCCGAAATTTGGCACAGATACGTCCGTTTGATGCACTCTGGTCAAGTTTTTGAACGGGCCAAATCGGACCATATCTACCGATCTGCCGATAACAGTGTGTTTATATAAGCCTCCCGATATCTGACCTGAATAAAGTTCAGATCGGACTATATTTAGATATAGTTGCCATATAGACCGATCTCCCGATAAAGGGTCTGAAGCCCATAAAAGCTTTATTTATTACCCGATTTCGCTGAAATTTGCAACAGTGGGTTATTTTGAGCCTCCTGACATCTGACTTAAATATGGATTAGATTAGAAAATCGACCAAAATATGAATTTTTCACTTGCAAAACTTAAAATGGCCATATCTCCTTAACTAAGCCTCGTAGAGCAAAACGAAGGTTAATTCGTGATCACTTTTAAAAATTTGAAATTTTCATGAAAATCGGCCAAAATATGAATTTTTCACTTGCAAAACTTAAAATGGCCATATCTCCTTAACTAAGCCTCGTAGAGCAAAACGAAGGTTAATTCGTAACCACTTCCAAAAATTGAAAATTTTGATGAAAATCGACCAAAATATGAATTTTTCACTTGCAAAACTTAAAATGGCCATATCTCCTTAACTAAGCCTCGTAGAGCAAAAGGAAGGTTAATTCGTAATCACTTCCAAAAATTTAAAATTTTGATGAAAATCGACCAAAATATGAATTTTTCACTTGCAAAACTTAAAATGGCCATATCTCCTTAAAAAGGGTCTGAAGCCCATAAAAGCTTTATTTTTTAACCAATTTCCCTAAAATTTGAAACAGTGAGCTATTTTTAGCCTGATCGGGCTATATTTAGATATAGCTGCCATATAGACCGATCTGCCGATAAGGGGACTGAAGCCCATAAAACTTTTATTTATTACCAGATTTCGCTGACATTTGAAACAGTGAGTTTTTCTGACTCTCACGATGTCTGACCTAGATATGGTTCACATCGGTTTATAATTGGATATATCTGGCAATATTTTCTTCTACAAAATTGAATACTGACATATATATTACACGACTCAATGTCCGTGCCGTTATCCAATTTTCACCGGATTGTGACGAAATGGGATTTATATATATACCCGAGGTGGTGGATATCCAAAGTTCGGCCCGGCCGAACTTAATGCCGTTTTACTTGTTTGTAATTCTTTTTTTTGGGTAGGATGATGGGAGGGCGATTACCCTCTAACACGTCCTTTCATTTCACATCGATCGTCCTACATAACATTCGCTCCGGCTGAACGGCAGGATGGCACAACGTGATCCATATACTTCAATCCTTATATCAACATTAGATTCGAACTCTACTGTCATATGTTATTATTAGGTGGGTGGGCCGGTCCCAGACTCTGTCCCAAATGTGTACATCAGATTCGAACTCAACTCTCAAAGACCTTTCATTTTGTAGCCATTTTGTGACGTTGGACATTGATGCCTGTCTGGGGGTTTTTGGGGTTGGAGAGGCCCCGTAGACATCTTGGACCAAATTCTTATAACAGATGTATATTTAACTTCCAAACACCTTTCTTTTGATGCCCATATTGTCCAAACGGTAAATATGACCTGTTGAGGTGTTTTTGGAGGTGAGGTCGTCTCAGACATCGAGGAATAAATTTTTATATCAGCTTTTTTCTCTACTTTTAATTGCCTTGCACATGATATTCTTATTGTCCCAATCGCCAAATATGTCCTGCTGGGAGATTTTGGATGGTGGAGAGACCCCTCAGACACCAAGGAATAATTTTTTATGTCAGATTTTTACTCTACTAAAAGTGTCCTGTTGGGTGGTGTTTTTGGGGGTGGCTATCCCCCCCCCACACTTATGATGTCATTTTAATGCCAAGTTCGTACTCTACTCTTAAATACCTTTCATTTGATACCCATATTGTGCCAATCGATAAACATGTCCGTTCGGGTGGGTTCTGGGATGGGGCGTCCCCCTAGGTTATTTGACCCCAAAGTTTTTTAAAAATTTTATGTCTGAAATTTTAGATCTGACGTTTTTAAAAATGGGTGTATGAGGGAGAGGGTCCGCCCCCCTCTGATATCGAAAAATGTTGTACCCTATTTTCACCGGAGGCTCAAACTCCACCATCTGCGAAAATTTCAAGAAAATCGGTGCAGCTGTCTTTGAGTCTATGCGTAAGAGACAAGCAATCTAACAAACAAAGCGCATCATTTTTATACCACACCACCTCTACATCGATTTAACACAAAGAGCCTAAAACGCAGCCTCATATACACTTGGAGGCAACAAACACCACCGCTGATACCATTCTTGTTTTCCTAATCCATGGCTATGTTCTCAAATCTTGGATGAGGATTAAGGCAGTTTTAATACTGAAGGCTAGAAAGCGAAGAATTTTACGCCGATCAGTCTTTCCTCCTTCCTATTTCAGACGTTGGTGAGGATTTTAGACCACCACATCAGAAGGAAGTTGGGGGCATCTTATTTCTCACTCTGCCAGCATGCCTATATTATGGGCAGATCCGGGGACTCTGTATATATATATATATCGATTATAAGCACTATACCCTGGCGCCGTTTTCATACCCACCACCGAAAGGTGAGGGTATATTCATTTTGTCATTCCGTTTGCAACACATCGAAATATCCATTTCCAACCCTATAAAGAATATATATTCTTGATCATCGTAAAAATATATAACAATCTAGCCATGTCCATCCGTCTATCTGTTCGTGTTCAGCAGTGACTTTCCCCTCATAATGCTGGGAACATTTGTGAGGTACTATGCCATATACAACTTTTCTCCAAAAGAGGTGTCGCACTGCGGCACGCGGTTCGTACTCGACTATAAAAAGGAGGCCCCTTATCATTGAGCTTAAACTTGAATCGGACTGCACTCATTGATATGTAAGAAGTTTGCTCCTGTTCCTGTAATGTCCGGATTTTGGTCAACTTTAAGCATATTTTGTGGGGTAGGGCATTCAAAGTTGGGCTTCGCCCGACTTTAGCCCTTCCTCACTGGTTTCATGTTATCCTTTGCCTAATGAAATTCAAAGCTTCTACCTACTTTCATATATGTTACCATCTCCACTTTACCCCAAAAGGAATTTATCGCAATGTAAATATTCCAATTTGTTGCAATGGCAAACTTTAGCTCCATTTACACTCGAAAATATGCACTTAAGTCACATCCACAAAGGCGCATATATGCCATATCACTTACTACGAAACCCGAAAGAAAAAAAATCAAAACGAAAGCAAAAACGAAAAAAAAGGAAACTTTTGCCAAGTGTGCTGCGTATGGCACAAAATCGTCAGCTTTATGACACAACGAGTATCACTTATGAATTTTACATTATTACCAATACTGCAACAGCAACACTACAACAATCAAATGACTTTATATGCAAAGTAAAAGTTTGCAAGCTAAATAAAATCATACAAAAAATTCTACAGTACTACAATGCCACAAATTGTTGAGAAAGTACCATGGCGACATAGTAAAGGGGGCACGGGCACACACACACACACACACACCCACCATTTGCAGGTGAAAATAATCTCATATGAGGCAAAACTTTGTCTTTGGCTTTTGGGGGGTTGAGACACATCATTGTCTCGCTCACCTACTCTGGCTGCCAAAAAAAAGCACACACACACACACACACACATACACACACATGAAAGAAAGAAAACCAAAAGTTTTACAAAACTGGCTAAGGAAACGACAAGACAAAAACTTTGCAAATTCGCAACTTAACTCCTGCTTCTGATATGTTGAAGTTGTACCTGCAAAGAAATAAAATAATCAACTTCCTCATACTTTGTGGCAATCTGTTGTGAGCGAGGTACGAAAAAGGTGTTGCAGATTAGAGTTCAGGGCACATTTACAAAATGTAAGAAACAAATGAACACCGAAATAAAATGCGGTTAAGTAATGGATTAATGCCTCTACAATATGTGAAGTTTATGGCCATAAAAGCGTTGCTTGAAACTTCTTGGGTAATGATGCATTTAAAAAAAGAAACAAAGTTGAGTGCAAACAGTTGATAGTAAGGAACAAGTGGCGTATGTTGCCTAATGTTCACGGGAATAAAGAAAAATTGACAAATATAGGCATGTTAATTAAGACAAGGTACAGTTGTATACCCTTCATTATGGGATATGGTGGGGGAGGAGGTCACCGCGGAGCAAAGGTTAGCATGTCCACCTATGAAGCCGGGGTTCAAATCCCAGCGAGAACATCAGAGGCGGCCACCGTAGTGCAGAGGTTAGCATGTTCGCCTATGACGCTGAACGCCTGGGTTCGAATCCTGGCGAGACCATCAGAAAACCTTTCAGCGGAGGATAACCCCTTACTAATGCTGGCCACATTTGTGAGCTATCCAGCCATGTTAAATTTTTCTTTACCAAGTGGCATAAAAAAAGGAATCCCCTTCTTATTGAGCTTAAACTCTAATCGGACTGCACTCACTAATATGAGAGAGGTATGTTCATGGGAAATTTAGTATTTATTGGGTTGCCCAAAAAGTAATTGCGGATTTTTTAAAAGAAAGTAAATGCATTTTTAATAAAACTTAGAATGAACTTTAATCAAATATACTTTTTTTACACTTTTCATACCCACCACCGACGGATGGGGGTATATTCATTTTGTCATTCCGTTTGCAACACATCAAAATATCCATTTCCGACCCTATAAAGTATATATATTCTTGATCAGCGTTAAAATCTAAGACGATCTAGCCATGTCCCCCGTCTGTCCGTCTGTCTGTTGAAATCACGCTACAGTCTTTAAAAATAGAGATATTGAGCTGAAATTTTGCACAGATTCTTTTTTTGTCCATAAGCAGGTTAAGTTCGAAGATGGGCTATATCGGACTATATCTTGATATAGCCCCCATATAGACCGATCCGCCGATTTAGGGTCTTAGGCCCATAAAAGCCACATTTATTATCTGATTTTGTTGAAATTTGGGACAGTGAGTTGTCTTAGGCTCTTCGCCGTCCTCTGTGAATTTGGGTCAGATTGGTCCAGATTTGGATATAGCTGCCATATAGACCGATCCTCCGATTTAGGGTCTTAGGCCCAGAAAAGCCACATTTATTATCCGATTTTGATGAAATTCGGGACAGTGAATTGTGTAAGGCCCACCAACATCCTTCGTTAATTTAGCTCAGATCGGTCCAGATTTGGATATAGCTGCCATATAGATCGATCCTCCGATTTATGATATAAGGCCCATAAAAGCCACATTCATTATCCGATTTTGCTGAAATTTGGGACAGTGAGTTGTGTTAGGCCCTTTGACATATTTCTTCAATTTGGTCCAAATCGGTTCAAAATTGGATATAGCTGCCATATAGACCGATTTCTTGATTTATGGTTTTGGGCCCATAAAATGCTCATTTATTGCCCGATGTCCCCGAAATTTGGAACAGTGAGTTAAGTTAAGCACCTTGACATACTTCTGCAATATCGCACAGATCGGTCCAGATTTGGATACAGCTGCCATAAAAGACGCATTTATTGTCCGATGTCGCTGAAATTTGAGACAGTGAGTTTGGTTAGGCTCTTCGACGACCTTCTTCAATTTTGTCCAGATCAGTCCAGATTTGAATATAGCTGCCATATAGACCGATCTCACGATTTAAGGTTTAGGGCCCATAAAAGAGGCATTTATTGTCCGATTTCGCCGAAATTTGGGACGTTGCTTTGTGTTAGGCTCTTCGACATGATTATTCAACTTGGCCCAAATCGGTCCAGATTTGAATATAGCTGCCATGTAGACCGATATTTCCATTTAAAGTCTTGGCCCCATAAAAGGCGCATTTATAATCCGATTTCACTGAAATTTGACACAGTGACTTATGTTCGGCTTTTCGATATCCGTGTCCTATATAGTTCAGATCGGTATGAGGTATATGAGTATAAGGTATGAAATTTTCACCGAATTTTGATGAAAGGTGGTTTACGTATATACCCGAGGTGGTGCGTATCCAAAGTTCGGCCCGGCCGAACTTAACGCCTTTTTACTTGTTAATAAAACTTAGAATGGACTTTAATCAAATATACTTTTTTCACACTTTTTTTTCTAAATTCTTGATCGTCTTGACATTTTTAGTCGAATTTAATATGTCCGGGTGTCCGTGTATCCGTCCGTCCGTCTGTTTGTCGAAAGCATGCTAACTTACGAAGGAGTAAAGCTAGGTGCTTGAAATTTTGCTCAATAACTTCTTATTAGTGTATGTCGCTTGAAATAGTAAATGGGCTTAATCGGTCCATGTTTTCGTATAGCTGATATATAGACCTAACTCGAATCTTGACTTCTTGAGCCGCCAGAGGGCGCAATTATTATCCGATTTTGCTGAAATTTTACACCAAGTGTTTAATTTTGACTTCAAACCACTCGTCTAAGTATGGTCCAAGTCGGTTCATGACCTGATATAACTCCAATATACACCGATCTCGGATTTTGATTTTTAAACCGCTAGAGGGCGCACCTATTATCTGATTTGGCTAACATTTTGCATGAAGTGTTTTGGTTTGACCATCAACAACTGTGCCAAGTATGGTCCAAATCGGTTTGTAACCTGATAAAGCTCCCGTATAAATCGATTTCGGAACTTTACTTCTTGAGCCTCTAGAGGGCGCAATTATAATCCGATTTGGCTGAAATTTTACACCACGTTATTTATTTTGTTTTTCAACAACTCTGGTAAGTATGGTCTAAATCAGTTAATAACCTGATATTGCTCCCATATAAACCGATCTCGGATCTTGATTTCGTGAACCTCTAGAGGGAGCTGTTCTTATCCGATTTGGCTGAAATTTTGCGCGAAGTTTTTGGTTTCATGATCAACAACTGTGCCAAGTATGGTCCAAATCGGTTTATAAACTGATAAAGCTCCCGTATAAATCGATTTCGGAACTTTACTTCTTGAGCCTCTAGAGGGCGCATTTATAATCCGATTTGGCTGAAATTTTACAGCACGTTATTTAGTTTGACTTCCAACAACTCGGCTAAGTGTGGTCTTAATCAGTTCATAACCTGATAATGCTCCCATATAAACCGATCTCGAATCTTGATTTCGTGAACCTCTAGAGGGAGCTGTTCTTATCCGATTTGGCTGAAATTTTGAGCGAAGTTTTTGGTTTGATGATCAACAATTGTGCCAAGTATGGACCAAATTGGTTCATAACCTTATATTGCTCCCATATAAACCTATTTTGGATCTTGACCTCTTCAGCCGCTAGAGGGCACAATTCTCATCTGATTTGGCTGAAATTTTGCATCACGTTATTTAGTTTGACTTCCAACATCTCGGCTAAGTATGGTCTTAATCAGTTCATAACCTGATAATGCTCCCATATAAACCGATCTCGAATCTTGATTTCTGGAGCCGCTAGAGGGCGCATATAAAAAATATTGCACAAAGTGTTTGACCGACAACAACAGTATCAAGTATGGTCTAAATCGATTTATGACCTGATATAGCTCCCATATAAAACCATTTCGAATTTTGGCTTCTTGAACCTCTAGAGGGCGCAATTCTTCTCTTATTTGGATGAGTTTTTGCACCAAATGTTCTATTTTGACTTCCAACAATTCTGCTAAGTATGGCCTAAATCGGTTCTTGAGCAGCTAGAGGGCGCAATTATTACCTGATTTGGCTAAAATTTTGCATCATGTAATTTATTTCGACTTCTAACAACTCTACTAAGTATGGTCGAAATTGGACCATAAACTGATATAGTTCCCATACAAAACTATTTCGCATCTTGACATTTGAGCCGCTAGAGGGCGCAATTCTTAACCGATTTGCCTGAAATTATGCACGAAGTGGTTTGTTCTAACTTCTAATAACTGCGTTCAGTATGGTTCAAATCAGTTCATAACCTGATTAATATCCCATAGAAACCGATCTGGGATTTTGACTTCTTGAGCCTCTAGAAGGCGCAATTCTTATCCGATTTGTCTGAAATTTTGCGGCAAATAATTTATTTTGACTTTAAACAACTATGATAAGTATGGCCTTAAGCGGTTCATAACCTGATCAAGCTCCCATATAAACCGATTTCAGATCTTGATTTCTTGAGCCGCTAGAGGACTCAAATATTTTTTGTTGTGGCTGAGACTTTGCACCAAGAAATTTTTTTCGACTTCCAAAAAATCTTTTATCCGATTTGGCTGAAATTTTGCCGAGTATAGTCTAAATTGGTATATAACCTGGTAAAGCTCTATAAAAAACTATTGCGCATCTTGATATTTGAGCCGCTAGAGGGCGCAATTATTACCAGATTTGGCTGAAATTTTGCACCAAGTATTTTAGTTTGACTGTCAAAAACTGTGTACTAAGTATGTTCTAAATCGGTTCATAACCTAATAAAGCTCACATATAAACCGATTTCGAATCTTGACTTCTTAAGCCTCTAGATGGCGCAATTCTTATCTGATTTGGCTGAAATTTTGCATCCAGTAATTTATTTCGACTACCAACAACTCTGCTGAGTTCATAACCTGTTAAAGCTTCCATATGATCCGATCTCGGATCTTAACTTCGTGAGCCTCTAGAGGGCGCTATTATCAAATTTTATACCCACCACCGAAGTATCCATTTCTGACCCTATAAAGTATATAAATTCTTGATCGTCGTAAAAATCTAAGATGATATAGCCATGTCAGTCCGTCTGCCTGTTGAAACCACGCTACAGTCTTTAAATATAGAGATATTGAGCTGAAACTTTGATCAGCGAAAAAATCTAAGACGATCTAGCCATGTCCGTCCGTCTGTATGTTGAAATCACGCTATAGTCTTTGAAAATAGAACTATTGATCTGAAATTTTGCACAGATTCTTTTTTTGTCCATAAGAAGGTTAAGTTCGAAGATGGGCTATATCGGACTATATTGGATATAGCTGCCATATAGACCGATCTCTTGATTTAAGTTCTTGGGCCCAAAACAGGCACATTTATTATCCGATTTCGCCGAAATTTGGGACAGTTAGTTGTGTTAGGCCCTTAGATCTCCCTCTTCAATTTGGCTCAGATCGGTCTAGATTTGGATATAGCTGCCATATAGACCGATCTCTCGATATAAAGTCTTGCGCCCATAAAAGGCGCATTTATTGCCCGATTTTACCAAAATTTGGGACATTGAGTTGTGTTAGACCCTTCGACTTTCTTCTTCAATTTGGCTCAGATCTGTCCAGATTTGGATATAGCTGCCACATAGACCGATCTCTCGATTTAAAGTTTTGAGTCGGTAAAAGGTGCTTTTACTGTCCGATGTCGCCGAAATTTGGGACAGGGAGTTAGGCTGGTCCCCTCGACAACTTTCTGTAATATGGCCCAGATCGGTTAAGAGTTGAATGTAGCAGCCATATACGTCTTGGGCCCATAAAAGGCGAATTTATTGTCCCATTTTGCCGAAATTTGCGACAGTGAGTTGTGTAAGGCCCTTCGACATCCCTCTTCAATTTGGTCCAGATCGGTTCAGATTTGTATAGCTGCCATATTGACCGACCTCTCGATTTAAGGTTTTGTGCCAATAAAAGGCGCATTTATTTTCAGATTTCGTCGAAATTTTGGGACAGTGAGTTGTGTTAGGCCCTTCGACATCCCTGCTGAGTTTGGCTCAGATCGGTCCAGATTTTGATACAGCTGCTATTTAGACCGATCTCTCGATTTAAGGTTTTGGACCCACAACAAGCGCATTTATTGTCCGATTTCGCCAAAATTTGGGACAGAGAGATGTGTGAGGTCCTTCGGCATCCATCTTCAATTTAACTCAGATCGGTCTAGATTTGGATATAGCTGCCATATAGACCGATATCTCGATTTAAAGTCTTGGTCCATAAAAGGGACATTTATAATCCGATTTCGCTAAAATGTGACACAGTGACTTATGTTAGGATTTTCAACATCCGTGTCGTATAAGGTTCAGATCGGTCAATATTTGGATTATTATTATTCTACAAAATTGAACAATGACTTGTACTTATTAGACCACTCAATATCCGTGTCCAATTTGGTACAAATCGGACCATATTTCGATATGGCTGCTATGGGGGCATAAATTATGCATCTCTCACCGGATTATGACAAAATTTTTTTACATATATACCCAAGGTGGTGGGTATCCAAAGTTCGACCGGCCAAACTTAAAGCCTTTTTACTTGTTTTCTGATGTTATTGACAGGATTCGAACCCAGGTGTTCAGCGTCATAGGCGGACATGCAAATTTCTGCTCTACTCTAGGCATCCTTATAAACCTTTCTTTAATTTTGAATTTCCGAGCTTCTGCAATGACTTCAAACATTCGGGCCCTGTATGGTGCTAATCGGTCCTCTCCTTGATGCAACTGCCATAAAAGGGAACTTTCTTGATTTTATGCCTGAAAAACCATCCATGTGTATTATATTTAAGTTTTGTCCTCACCTAACTGAAGAAATGCCGGCCTCTTTCCTTTGTTGCTGCGTAAAATAACATTTTGACTGTTTCATAGATTTTTGGATTTTAACAAAAAAATATTTGACATAGTGTCAAATGAAGTGTCAACATTTTCTTCTATTCTTGCAAAAGTTTCTTGAGTTCCATCGAAAAAAAAAAAATTCTCCTTCCTCCGTCTCATCGCCTTTTACTACAAGATGGGCTTTTTAAACTCCGAACATCTACAGCCATTGGTGTTGAAACCAAATCCAGCCACAGTGCTTGTGGACAGGTGGACTAACACCGAGCAGGAGATGGGAAAGCTGGGACTGAAGAAATGCGAGTGTAAGAAATGTTGGTTTCGTTGTCATGTTTAAGGTCATAAATGTTAGTAACTTTAATAGGTATAATTTACAGGTTTACTTTGACTCGCCGTTCTTGTAGGTAAGTCTAGAAGAGAGTTTGTGGACAGTGTTGCCGCTTGAAAGATATTTTGAAAATATACTAAAAGAAATTTGTAACCAAACCTTATATCAACGAGAAAAAATGTACGAAGAACAATTTGTACGTAATAATCTGCATTAAAATTTTCTAAAACCATTTTTTAGCGAAAACATTGTTGCAGATTTGCCCATTAACATTCAATTGAGGAACAGGGGAAAACTTCTCATTTATCAATTAATTCTGTCCGATTCAAACTTAAGCTCAATGATAAGGGACCTCCTTCTTATGGCTGAGTCCAAACAGCGTGCCGCAGAGTGACACCTCTTTGGGAAGAAGTTTTAATATGGCATAGTACCCCCTAATGTCGCCTGCATTAGGAGGAGATAACCATAGCTGAAAATGTTTTCTAATGTTCTTGCCAGGATTCGAACTAAAGCTTGTAACATCATAGGCGAAAATGCTAAGCTCCACGCTACTGTGACTTTGTTAAGGCTTCATTATCGTACAAAAAAGGCCAATATATGGAACGCGATTCAGAGATGCCGTCTTCAAGTCTTAAGTTTATGGTTGATGTCAGATATGGGGAAGTTCGGTTAACAGCGAAAGGGGTGTGTTGCTTATCACATATTTATATCATAAGTTGCATCACCCTCACATCTCACACTTTTCTTCTTCTTCTTGCGGAACAGACGTTCTAATACCCTCCACCATAGGATGGGTTATACTAGTTATACATCGAAGTATTGCACTAAGACCCGACATCTTATATTGTATATAACAAGTAAAAGCGTGCTAAGTTCGGCCGGGCCGAATCTTGTATACCCTCCACCATGGATCGCATTTGTCGAGTTCTTTTCCCGGCATCTCTTCTTAGGCAAAACAGGATATAAGAAAAGATTTGCTATGCTATTAGAGCGATATCAAGATATGGTCCGGTTTGGACCACAATTAAATTATATGTTGGAGACCTGTGTAAAATGTCAGCCAATTTGAATAAGAATTGCGCTCTTTGTGAGCTCAAAAAGTAAAATGGAGAGATCGATTTATATGGGAGCTGTATCGGGCTATGTACCGATTCAGACCATAATAAACACGTATGTTGATGGTCATGAAAAAATCCGTCGTACAAAATTTCAGGCAAATCGGATAATTATTGCGACCTCTAGAGGCTCAAGAAGTCAAGATCCCAGATCGGTTTACATGGCAGCTATATCAGGTTATGAACCGACTTGTATTTTATTTGACATACAGGGTGGCTGATGAATATTGCTACAATGATGAATATTGCTACATTTTTTTTTCGGTGTATGGAATACATTTTTCTTTTATTCATGTTAAATTAAATTATTAAATTAATTATTAAATTATTATTAATTAAATTAATTAATTAATTAATTAAATTAATTATTAAATTATTATTATTAAATAGAAAAAATGTTATTACATTTTTTTTTGGTAGCGGCTTTCATCAGCCACCCTGTAGTTGTTGAAAGTAACAATAAAAAACGTCTTGCGAAATTTCAGCCAAATCGGATAGGAATTGCGCCCTCTAGAAGCTCAAGAAGTCATAGTCCCAAGATCTGTTTATATGACAGCTATATCAGGTTATGAACCGATTTGAACCATACTTGACACAGTTGTTGGATATCATAACAAAATACGTCGTGCAAAATTTCATCCCAATCGGGTAAGAATTGCGCACTCTAGAGGCTCAAGAAGTCAAGACCCAAGATCGGTTTATATGGCAGCTATATCAAAACATGGACCGATATGGCCCATTTACAATACCAACCGACCTCCACTAATAAGAAGTATTTGTTCAAAATTTCGGCTAGCTTTACTCCTTCGGAAGTTAGCGTGCTTTCGACAGACAGACGAACGGACGGACGGACAGACGGACGGACATGGCTAGATCGACATAAAATTTCACGAGATCAAGAATATATATACTTTATGGGGTCTCAGACGAATATTTCGAGTAGTTACAATCAGAATGACGAAATTAGTATAACCCCCATCTTATGGTGGAGGGTATAAAAATCAATTTGTGTTTGTTTGTTTGATTGTTTGTTTGTTTGTTTGTATGTTTGTGTGTTCCTTATAGACTCAGAAACGGCTGAACCGATTTTCTTGAAATTTTCACAGATGGTGCATAATGACCCCGTAGTGAAAAAAGGGTACTACATTTTTTAATATCTGAAGGGGGGCGGACCCTCCCCTTTACCCTAATTTTCATAAACGCCAGATCTCGGAGATGGGTAGTGCGAAATTTTGTGTGTTCTCATATAGTACCCTAAAAATAATAATTTGTTATCCAAATTTCGGATAGGGTACTTAGGGGGGCCGCCCCACCCTAAAACCTTCCAAACATATATTTAGACCAATCACGACAATATGGGACTCAAATGAAAGGTATTTAGGATAAGAAAACGCATCTGACATCAAATTGTCGGACCAAGTGTTGGGGTGGTCCCCCTCCAACCCCCAAAACACCCCTAAATCGGACATATTGGGTTACCCAAAAAGTAATTGCGGATTTTTTAAAAGAAAGTAAATGCATTTTTATTAGAACTTAGAATGAACTTTAATCAAATATACTTTTTACACTTTTTTTCTAAAGCAAGCTATTGTAAAAGTAACAGCTGATAACTGACAGAAGAAGCAATTACAGAGTCACAAGCTGTGAAAAAATTTTTCAACGCCGACTATATGAAAAATCCGCAATTACTTTTTGGGCAACCCAATATTTACCGACCATGGCAATATGGGACTCAAATGAAAGGTATTTGCGAGTAGAATACGAATCAGATATCCAAATGTGGGACCACGTTTCTGGGGGTCCACCCCTTCCCCAAAACACTCCCCAAACAGGATTTATTTACGGACCATGGGAATATGGGGCTTAAATAAAAGATATTTGAGTGTAGAATTAGAATCTGATATCCAAATATGGGACCAAGTATTTGGGGGGCCGCCTCTCCCCAAATATATCCCCCAAAGGGCACAAATTAACGACCATAGCCACATGGGGCTTAAATGAAAAGTCTTTGGGAGTAAAGCACGAATCTGATATTTATATATATAAATATTTGGGAAAAGCATCTATGGGGCCACCCCACCCCCACAACACCACCCAAATATGACTTTTGCCATATGAGGCTCAAATAAGAGGGTTTTTAAAGTGGAACACGAATCCGATATATGCATATTTTCAAGGCCAACCAAGGCCGCCCATCCCCCAAAATACCCCCCAAGCCTGTAATTTTTGTCGACTATGGAAATATGGGGCCCAAATTAAAGGTATGTGGGAGTAGACCACGTATATGATATCAACATTAGGGGCCAACTGTCTAGAGGACGACCCACCACCATAACAACCCCCAAGTGGGACGTATTTGCTCACCAAGACAATTTGGGTTCTAAAGAGAGTGGAGCTAAATATTCATAGTTTTTAGGGCCAATACCGCAAACCGGACATATTTGCTGACTTTTGCAATGAGGAGTTTAAATGAGGTTAGAAAACGAATTTGATATCCAATTTTGAGGCCAATGGCAATATGGGGTTCAAATAAATGATATAAAGATATATGAGAATAGAGCATGTTGCTGATATATTTTCCGGGCTTAGTCTTTGGGCGACCACCCCAATCCCCAAAACACCCCCATATCGGCCATATTTACCAACCATGTCAATGTGGAGCTTAAATGAATGGTTTTTGGGGGGTAGAGCAAGAATTGATACCCATTTACGGGACCAATTTTCTATCCCTTTCCCAAAATACCCCACAAAGAGCAATTTTTACTGACCGTCGCAATATGGGACTCAAATAAAGGAATTTGGGAGTAGAATACGAATTTGATATCCAAATGTAGGAACATGTATTTAGGGCATCACCCCTTTCCCAAAACTCCCCAAAAGGTAAAAAATTTTTCGACCATGCCTATATGTGGCTCAAATGAAAGGTATTTTGAGATTAGAAAACGAATTTTATAACCTATTTTGTGGCCATGTGTTTGGGGGACGCCTCATCCTGTAAACTCCTCTTAAGCCCATGGTATTTGAGAGAAGAGCACGATGCTGATATTTTTCAGGGTATCAGGGATTTCCAAGTATCTTGTCAAGTTAGCATGGTATTTTACTTAAAGATCTTTGAAAATAAATATTCCAAGGAAACTTTTGTTCCATATAAAGTAAAAGAAGGCGCAGCGGAGCGGGCCCGGGTCAGCTAGTATAAATATATATGGCTCCCTTATTGTAGCAGAATCCATGGTGCTGGGTTCCCAAGATTCGACCCGCCCAAATTTAGCAAGCTTTTACTTATTTTAGCCTAACCTAAAGTAAATTTTGTCAAAATTAGATTTAATTTAAAATTTTTAAAAATTTTCCCCAAATAATTTTTTTTTGCAAAGTTTTAATCCATGCGGGAACATTGCTTTTGGACTATATGCGACTCCATATGGCTATAAGACTCCTTGGATAGGTAACTTGCCAAAGTCTCCCTTTATGTGCGTTTGTGTGCATGAGAGTGTTAGTTTGTCTGTCGTTGTAATGGTGGTTGTTAAAATGAGCCACAAGCCACAAGTTACATTGTTGTAGACATGGCAAAGAACATGAGATTTCTTTCTTTTGTATGTACTTCTAGGTACACTTTGGGGGCCTCTAAGAAAAAACACCCAAGAAACTCAAGCTTGGCTAAGTGTGAATGTGAATGGTTTTGGGTGGGGGGTGGGAGGGGGGAAGCCAAGTTATAAGAAATGATAGGTGTAAACTTTTTATGAGTTTTTCTTGTAAAACAAAGACAATGACACTTGCGTTATGTGTTTTAAAATTTCATTTTGGTCCTGTGACAAGGACATTAATTTTAACACAGTCTCACTCAGCAACAATGACAATAACATAGCCATGAGTTTCACATTCACCCATACATATACCCAAGCAAACATACCCCACACACATTCACACACACCAACATTTGCTTTGGCTGGCAAATGGCAAATGAGTGTGCCATTGCTTGAGCCTTCTTGGGTCACTGTCTGATTGAATTTATCGCCAAATCTCAGTGTGGCATTGTTTCACACATTATTTACAGCAATGGCTAAATATCTAATCAAAATATCTGACATAAAAATATCACTTATAAGACACCAACACACCCCAACACCTATGCACATGGTTGGTGTCTGTATTGAGGAGTCCTCTTAATCCTGGCACAAAAAATATGTTGGAGATTTCACATGAAAAAGGCTTTGAGGTGAATGCACTTTTATTTGTCCCACTAATTCACCATCATTATAAGCTCATGGGGTGTGTAATGAAACCAGGGATTTATATAGAGAAATAAAATTACAAATGAGTTTAATATTTGACCTGTACACAATGAGCTAAAAAAAAAGTCGAATTAGCTATAAAACCAGAGTAACATTTGTGCTGGCAATCAATCAAATCGGTATGCGGGTCTATGAGGCCGAGACCAAAAGGCGAGCCACTAAGCGACCATAAATGTTTTCAAATGGCATAGTTCATCACAAATTTCGCCAGGATTAGGAGGGGATAACCACGTTAAAGGTCATAATAGAAGCTGTGGTACGAAATTTCAGCTAAATCGGATAATAGGGTTGCCCAAAAAGTAATTGCGGATTTTTTATATAGTCGGCGTTGACAAATTTTTTCACAGCTTGATCCCCACAATGTTGAAGGGTCACTCACTCCGGACATTGGTGAAGGGTCACTCATGTAACGCTGCTATCTACTATCATACTATTATCATGGTACCTATTAAATGGTCCTTGGTCCTGGGGAGCAAGGATGCAAGGGTTTTAGTTCCAATCTAAATCGGAGGCCCTTGACTCACCTAGAAACGCTTCGGTATTTATACTCAAACGAAAAATAGAACTGACAAGTGCTTGAATTATTCCTTGTCGCATTTAATGACAAAACAAGTAAGAAGGCATTAAGTTCGGCCGGGCCGAACTTTGGATACCCACCACCTCGGGTATATATGTAAACCACATTTCGTCAAAATCCAGTGAAAAATCCATACCTTATGCCCCATAGTAGCTCTATAGATATCATCCGATTTAGACCAAATGCTTATAAGTACAAGTCATTGTTCAACCGAGAGATCGGTCTTATGGCAGCTATATCCAAATCTGGACCGATCTGAGCCAAATAGAAGACAAATATCGAAGGGCCCAACACAAGTCATTGTCCCAAATTTCGGCGACATCGGACAATAAATGCGCTTTTTATGGGCCCAAAACCTTAAATCGAGAGATCGGTCTATATGGCAGCTATATACAAATCTGAACCGATCAGGGCCAAATAGAAGAAAGATGTTGAAGGGCGTAAGGCAAATCACTGTCCCAAATTTCAGCAAAATCGGATAATAAATGTGGCTTTTATGGGCCTAAGACCCTAAATCGGAGGATCGGTCTATATGGCAGCTATAACCAAATCTGCACCGATCTGGGCCAAATTGACGAAGAATATTGAAGGGCCTAACACAACTCACTGCCCCAAATTTCGACAAAATCGGATAATAAATGTGGCTTTTATGGGCCTAAGACCCTAAATCGGCGGATCAGTCTATATGGCACCTATATCCAAATCTGAACCGATCTGGGCCAATTTAACGAAGGAAGTCGAAGGGCCTAACACAACTCACTGTCCCAAATTTCAACAAAATCGGATAATAAATGTGGCTTTTATGGGCCTAAGACCCTAAATCGGAGGATCGGTCTATATGGCAGCTATAACCAAATCTTCACCGATCTGGGCCAAATTGACGAAGAATGTTAAAGGGCCTATCACAACTCACTGCCCCAAATTTCAACAAAATCGGATAATAAATGTGGCTTTTATGGGCCTAAGACCCTAAATCGGCGGATCGGTCTATATGGGGGCTATATCAAGATATAGTCCGATATAGCCCATCTTCGAACTTAACCTGCTTATGGACAAAAAAAGAGTCTGTGCAAAATTTCAGCTCAATATCTCAATTTTTAAAGACTGTAGCGTGATTTCAACAGACAGACGGACAGACGGACGGACATGTCTAGATCGTCTTAGATTTTTACGCTGATCAAGAATATATATACTTTATAGGGTCGGAAATGGATATTTCGATGTGTTGCAAACGGAATGACAAAATGAATATTCCCCCATCCTTCGGAGGTGGGTATAAAAAAGTTGAATGTTTTTCCAGTTACTTTATAGGCTAAGCCCGTTTTAGTTCATTGCTATGCAACCTTCTACTCAAAAAATCCCGCATTACCACAACCTATTAGATAATAAAACGATTTCAGGCACTTAATTGATATTCCAACAAAATTATTGCATGGCATTAATTTCATTTATATTCAAGTTAATTTTTCTCGCGAATTCTCGGCTGCTGGCTGCCATCAAAGAAACCAAGCAAAGCAAAGCCACAACTCGGCGCTTAATTATGAAACTCAAAACCCAATTTTAAACCTTAAAGCCGTTAATTAAATTCCCAACAGCTTCATTTACATCTCAAAGTGCATTATTTGGAGTTTTTTTTTTTTTTGCCTCATTTCCCCTCTGTCTCGCAGCTTTTATAACGAGTTTGTGGAGGAAAATTTCCTGAAATACTTGCAGGTATCAAAACCGCGTATCCAATCAAAGCATTCAGGGGTAGCATTATGGTCGCAGACTGTGCCAAACACCCACTTTTCAACTTTGTTGTGGTTGTTGTTGCTGCTTACGTTTCGTTCCAAACAGTTTAATTGTAGCATTTTAATGATTTTCTTTTTGCGCATAATAATTAAAAGTTGTAGGAAAATTTTTAAATTGAAAATAAAACCAAGCATAAAAGCAATAAATAAGGAAGGAAGGACTATTGTGTACCCAATAGAACGAATTAAAGAAAGGAACTTTAAGGAGAAAAAATCACTCACCGAATTCGATAAGGTCTAAAGGAAGAAAGGCAAGGGAAAGGGTTATTCGATGCGGTAATGAGACAGAGAAGGGGTAGTATGAGCAACCATTTCTTTGGGAAAGATAAGGTACAAAAAAAGGGTAGTATATGGACCCTTTCCCGAAGGAAAGCGTAGGCGCACTTTCTTCAAGAAAAGGTTAACTTAAGTACCCTTTACCTAAAAAGAAAGTGTAGTTTAGTACACGTTTTTGTAAGAAAATAGTGGTTGCAGTACCCATTTCCTAAAAACAAGAGTAGTTTAAGTACCCTTTCCCTGAGGAGAGGGTAGTTTAAGCACACTTTCCCTAATGAAAGGGTAGTTTTATTACCCTTTCCCCAAGAAAAGGGTAGTTCTAATACTTTTTTCCTAGGGAAAGGGTAGTTTTAGTGTACTTTCCCTAAGGGAAGGGTAGTTCTAGTGCCTTTTTCCCTAAGGAAACCCTAGTTTTGGTAACCTTTCCTTAAGGAAATGATAGTGTAAGTAGCCTGACCTAAGGAAAGGGTAGGTTTGGTACCACTTCCCTAAGAAAAGGGTAGTTTTAGTACACTTTCCCTATGGAAATGGTAACTTTCGTACCCTTTTCCCAAGGAAATGGTTCCCTTTCAATGAGGAAATGGTACTTTTAGTACCATTCCCGCAAGGAAATGGTAGTAGAGTCCCATTTCCCTGAGGAAAGGGTAGTTTTAGTTCCCTTTCCCTAAGGAAAGAGTTGTTAAAGTACCCTTTCCATAAGGAAGGGCTAGTTTTAGTACCACTTCACTAAGAAAATGGTAGTTTTAGTACCCTCTCAGTAAGAAAATGGTAGTTTTATTACCCTTCCCCCAAGGAAATGGTAGTTTAGTAACCTTTTCCTAAGGAAGGGGTAGTTTTAGTACTCATTCCCCAAGTCAAATGTAGTTTTAGTACCCTTTCCCTAACGAAAGGGTAGTAATCGTACCCTTTTCCTAAGAAAACGGTAGTTTAAGTATCTCTTCCCTAAGAAAAAGATAGTTTTAGTATCTTTTCCCAAAGAAGGGGTAGTTTTAGTACCCCTTACCTAAGGCAAGGGTAGTTTAATGCCCCTTACCAAGGCAAAAAGGTAGTTTAAGTACCCTACCCTAGGGAAGTGGTAGTTGTAATAAACTTTCCCCAAGAAAATGGTAGTTTTACTACACTTTTCCAAAGGAAGGGGTTGTTTTAATACCCTTTCACCAAGTTTTAGTTCCCTTTCTTTAAGAAAATGGTGTTTTTAGTAACCTTTTCCTTAGGAAAGAGTAGTTGTAGAACCCTCTTCCTGAGGAAAGGGTAGTGTTAGTACCCTTTCCCTAAGGAAAGGGAAAGGGTACTAGACTACCATTTCCTTGGGGGAAACTTAAACCACCCTTTCCTTATGAAAAGGGTACTAAAACTACCCCTTCCTTGGGGAAAGGGTACTAAAACTACCCTTTCCCTAGTAAAACGTTAATAAAACTACCCTTTCCTTAGGGAAAGGGTACTAACACTACCCATTCCTCAGGAAAGGGAAATAAAACTACCCTTTCCCTAAGGACACTAACACAACCCTTTCCTAAGAGAAAGGCTTCCTTTAGGGAAAGGGTACTAAAACAACTCCTTTCCTTAGGGAAAGGTAAGAAAGTGTAGTTTAAGTACCCTTTCCCAAAGAAAGGATAGTTTAAGTACCCTTTGACTAGGGAAAGGGTACCTTAATTCCCCTTTCCAAGGGAAAGGATAGCTTAATGCCCCTTTCCAAGGGAAAGGGTAGTTGAAGTACCCTACCTTAAGGAAATGGTAGTTACAATACACTTTATCCATAGAAGTGGTAGTTTTAGTACCTTTTCCCTTAAGAAAGGGTAGTTCTAGAAGCCTTTTCCGGAGGAAAGGGTGGTGTTAGTACCCTTTCTCTAAGGAAAGGGTAGTTTTAGTACCCCTTCCCAGAGGAATGGGTAGTACTAGTACTAGGGAAAGGGTAGCTTAATTCCCCTTTCCAAGGGAAAGGATAGCTTAATGCCCCTTTCCAAGGGAAAGGGTAGTTGAAGTACCCTACCTTAAGGAAATGGTAGTTACAATACACCTTATCCATAGAAGTGGTAGTTTTAGTACCTTTTCCCTTAAGAAAGGGTAGTTCTAGAAGCCTTTTCCGGAGGAAAGGGTGGTGTTAGTACCCTTTCTCTAAGGAAAGGGTAGTTTTAGTACCCCTTCGCAGAGGAATGGGTAGTGTTAGTACCCTTTCCCTAAGGAAAGGGTAGTTTTAATAACGTTTTACTGGGGAAAGGGTAGTTTCAGTACCCTTTCCATAAGGAAAGGGTGGTTTTAATACCCTTTCCTGAAGGAAAGGGTATGGAAAGGCAGTTTCCCTTAGGAAAGGGTAATTTTAGTACCTCTTCACTAAGAAAATGGTAGTTTTAGTACCCTTTCAATAGGAAATTGATAGTTTTAGTACCCTTTCCTTAAGGAAGGGGTAGTTTTAGTACTCATTACCTAAGGTAAATGTAGTTTTAGTACCCCTTCCCTAAGGAAAGGGTAGTTTTAGTACCCTTTCCCTAAGGAAGAGGTAGTGTTAGTACCCTTTCCTTAAAGAAAGGTTACATTAGTACCCCTTCCTTGAGGAAAGGGTAGTGTTAGTAACCTTTCCCTGAGGAAAGTGTAGTTTAGATACCCTTTCCTAGTTTTAGTACCCTTTTTCTAAGGAAAGGGTAGTTTCTTCAGGGAAAGGGTACTAACACTACCCTGTCCTCAGAAAAAAGCTCCTAGAACTATGCTTTCGTAAGGGAAAGGGTACTAAAACTACCCTTTCCCCAATCTATGGTGGAGGGTATAAAAGTGGTTCATAAATAAAATATCGAAAACTAAAAAAAATCCTTTAATTATTCTAAAAGTGCAAAATAAAGTTCATTTACCAATTTTTATACCCTACACCACTTCTGTGGTATAGGGTATTATAACTTAGTGAATTTGTTTGTAACACCCAAATGGAAGAGAGATAGACTCCTTGATAAGTATACCGATTGACTCAAAATCACTTTTTGATTGCATTTAGCTATGTCCGCCTGTCTGTCTGTCCGTCTGTCTGACTGTTCGTCTGTCTGTCTGTCTGTCCGTCTGTCTGTCTGTCCGTCTGTCTGTCTGTCCGTCTGTCTGTCTGTCTGTCCATATGTCCATGTTAATTTGTGTACAAAGTACAAGACGCAGTTTTCATCAGATTGTCCTAAAATTTGGTACAGGCATGTTTTTCGGCCAAGAGACGAAGCCTATTGAAAATGGAAGAAATCGGTTCAGATCTGGATATAGCTCCCATATATATGTTCTTCCGATTTACATTAATAATGCAATAAAATGGTAATTTTTTAACCGATTCTCTCGAAATTTGGCAGAAAGCATTTCCTTATGACTTTCGACATAACTGGTGAATTTCATGGAAATCGGTTCAGATTTAGATATAGCTCTCATATATAAATATCGCCCGATTTTTACTCCTAGAGCCACTGCAAGCGCCTTTATTGACCAATCTTCCCAAAACTTCGTACAACGTTTTCCTCGACGTCTTCCACAATGACTGTAAGGTTTGCTCGAAATCGGTTCAGATTTAGATATAGCTCCCATATATATGTTCGTCCGAAGTATTGCAATAGTAATGCAATAAAATGGTCATTTGTTATCCGATTCTCTCGAAATTTGGCAGGAAGGATTTTCTAATGACTCTCAACATTACTGGTTTATTTCATGGAAATCTGATCAGATTTAGATATAGCTCTCATATATATATCGCTCGATTTTAACTTCTAGAGTCACAGCAAGGGCATTTATTGACCCATCTTGTCAAAATTTTGCAAAACGCTTTCCTAGATGACTGCTACAGTATCGTAGAAGTTTTCTCGAAATCGGTTCAGATTTGGATATAGCTCTCATATATATTTTCGTCCGATTTTGAGAAATATTGCAAGAAAGTGCTCATTTTTTAACCGATTCTCTTGAAATTTGGCAGAAAGGATTTCCTTATGACTTTCGACATTACTGGTGAATTTCATGGAAATCGGTTTGCTCGAAATCGGTTCAGATTTAGATATAGCTCCCATATATATGTTCGTCAGCTTTTGGGTAACTTGCAATAATGTTGTCATTTGTCAACCGCAGTTATTACACTTTGAACATATTTGCTAACCGAGGTCCACCAAAATTGGTTCAGAATTGGTTATATCTCCCACATTGTACTAAGGGGTAGGTGTAGGGTATTATACAGTCGGCACTGCCCGACGTTTGCCCCTTCCTTACTGGGTTTTTCTTCAATTTTTTCCTCCTTAAGTATTTTTTGTTGCTGTTCTGCTGTTGTTGTTTACTTCTCCGGTTACTTTTTCCTTTGCGGCATTTTGGCGCTCTCAGTATGTAACTGGCAGTGTTAACTTGGCTCTAATTAATAATGCAATACAGCGCATAAAACTCCAACAGCCACATCAAAACATCACCTATTGCCGCCAACTTTTCATGAAATTGTGGCAATACACGGCACACGACATCAAAGCAAAGCAAAGCCAAGCCACCATTGATGATGTTGATGGCGATGATGTTGACGATGGTTGGCCATAGAAAGAATGAGAGGGAGAGACAGAGAAAGATGAGAAAAAATGGGAAAATAATTAAGAAAACTGGCAAAAACCACATAAATCAATTTCTCAAAGTTTTTGCTTTTTTCAAACATTTTTAAACGGGCAAAAACAATTGAAATATTACCCATCCACCCACTTTTGATATTAAAACTCTGGGGCATCAATTTTTTATAATTCCTACGCTATACCATGGGGAAAGACCACAAGCACTTACACCAACTACTATTCACCCATTTCGAATATATTCGAAAGCAAAGAGGGTGTATACCTATGAGAGGTAGACGATGGATGCAGTGTTGAGACTAGAGGAGAACACCTGTAAAGTTAGTTGAGAGTCGGCCAGAGAGTGGAGAGTTTGTTTTAAACTCACCTTAATATTTTTATTTCCCAAAAGTATCAAACACTGTTTTCATTATTTAACATTTTAATGTATGCCAACGGTAATGGTGTTTATGTATGTGCAACCTATGTGGAGAGTGTGAGCGTCCGTTCATAATACCTCATCCTTAGTCATGGCTGGGAAGAAAGCCGAGGAACCTTAGGTTGCATATAAGACCTTAATATCAAAGGTGTTTTAGGTGAAAAAGGGCGATACAGGCATTAAATGTAACTCATCGGGGTTTTTGTTGAAATTCATTTGTGTCTCAACTAAAACGAAATCTTCGAAGGAGTATCGAAAACACGACCCCACAATCTGAGCTCTCCACCAACTCAGCTATCGGAGGGCTTAGAAAATATATCCCAATATGCCCCAACTTCCCACTGTGCTCCATTGGATCTGTAGGTCTTTGTGGCAAAATGGCAAAGTGTAACCACTGCAGTGCACAACACTTTCAGAAAAATTTAAATTGTTTAACTTTGTGCCATGAGAAGTCGAACTTTTAATCATGAATCAAGGTTTTATTTTGTATCTCACGATGTTTTTACTTTATTTTAACACTCTACTACTTTCTCATCATACTTTCAGTTTTTTATCCAGTTGTTGTTGCATAAAATTACATACTCATATACTAACTGTTCAGCATCATCATTAAACCACATCAACCCCACAATGGAAACCCGGAAAAACATTCTTTAACAAAAAAAAAAAAAAAAACAGAGAATTTAGTGAAGTCAAGTGTCAAGTCAATAAAAAGGCAGAAAAAAAATTCGGCACCATATTTTTACAATTAAAAATCGATAAAAATTTTTTATCGAAAAAATTTCGTTTCAAATTGTTCTTGGTAAAAATTTCGATAACAAATTTCTTATCGAAAAATTACAATAAATATTTTGTTATAGAAAAATTTCGATAGTAATTTTTTAGAAAACCTATCGATAACAATTTGTTTAAGAAAAAATCCAAAACAATTTGCAAAGAAAGAATTTCGACATAAACTAGTTAAATAAGAAAATTTCCATAAAAAATTTGTTATAGAAAAAATTAAAAAAAAAATTTATAGAAAAAACTTTGATAAAAGTTGAAAAAATAATCGATATCAATTCTTTAAAAAAAATCCCATAACCAATTTTTATGCGAAATTTTTCGAAACAATTTTTTGTAGAAAAATTAAAAAAAAAAAAATATTTAACAAAAAAAATTTCGATAACATTTATTGACAGAAAAATTTTCGATAACATTTATTGACATAAAAAATTTCGATAACATTTTTATGGAAAAAAGTTTTGGTACTAGTTTTTTACAGAATTAATTTCGGTACCAATTTTTTCTTTTATAGAAAAATTTTGGATAAAGATTTTTGATAGCAAAAATGTTGGTAGCAATTTCGATAGCAGTAAATAAATTTTCGATAAAATTTGTTTTAAAAACAAAAATTAGATTACAATTTTTTATAGAAAAAATTTCGATAACAAATTTTTATAAAGCAAATTTCAATAACTATGTTTTATACATTTCGATAAATATTTCCAATAGAAAAACTTTCGATAAGAATTTTTAAGAGAATAATTTTCGGTACTAATTTTTATAGAAAAACATTTTAAAATTAATCTTTTACAAAAAAAATCGATAAAAATCCTTTTTAAGGAAAATTTTTCGGTACCATTTTCATTTCACGATAACATTTCTTATAAAAAATCTTTTGATTACAATATTTCATAGAAAAAATTTCGGTATCAATTCTTTATAGAAAAAATTTCGGTACCAATTTTTTATAGAAAAAATTTCGGTACCAATTTTTTATAGAAAAAATTTCGGTACCAATTTTTTATAGAAAAAATTTCGGTACCAATTTTTTATAGAAAAAATTTCGGTACCAATTTTTTATAGAAAAAATTTCGGTACCAATTTTTTATAGAAAAAATTTCGGTACCAATTTTTTATAGAAAAAATTTCGGTACCAATTTTTTATAGAAAAAATTTCGGTACCAATTTTTTATAGAAAAAATTTCGGTACCAATTTTTAAAAAAAATTTTTTATAGAAAAAATTTCGGTACCAATTTTTTATAGAAAAAATTTCGGTACCAATTTTTTATAGAAAAAATTTCGGTACCAATTTTTTATAGAAAAAATTTCGGTACCAATTTTTTATAGAAAAAATTTCGGAACCAATTTTTTATAGAAAAAATTTCGGTAACAATTTTTTATAGAAAAAATTTCGGTACCAATTTTTTATAGAAAAAATTTCGGTACCAATTTTTTATAGAAAAAATTTCGGTACCAATTTTTTATAGAAAAAATTTCGGTACCAATTTTTTATAGAAAAAATTTCGGTACCAATTTTTTATAGAAAAAATTTCGGTACCAATTTTTTATAGAAAAAATTTCGGTACCAATTTTTTATAGAAAAAATTTCGGTACCAATTTTTTATAGAAAAAATTTCGGTACCAATTTTTTATAGAAAAAATTTCGGTACCAATTTTTTATAGAAAAAATTTCGGTACCAATTTTTTATAGAAAAAATTTCGGTACCAATTTTTTATAGAAAAAATTTCGGTACCAATTTTTTATAGAAAAAATTTCGGTACCAATTTTTTATAGAAAAAATTTCGGTACCAATTTTTTATAGAAAAAATTTCGGTACCAATTTTTTATAGAAAAAATTTCGGTACCAATTTTTTATAGAAAAAATTTCGGTACCAATTTTTTATAGAAAAAATTTCGGTACCAATTTTTTATAGAAAAAATTTCGGTACCAATTTTTTATAGAAAAAATTTCGGTACCAATTTTTTATAGAAAAAATTTCGGTACCAATTTTTTATAGAAAAAATTTCGGTACCAATTTTTTACAGAAAAAATTTCGGTACCAATTTTTTATAGAAAAAATTTCGGTACCAATTTTTTATAGAAAAAATTTCGGTACCAATTTTTTATAGAAAAAATTTCGGTACCAATTTTTTATAGAAAAAATTTCGGTACCAATTTTTTATAGAAAAAATTTCGGTACCAATTTTTTATAGAAAAAATTTCGGTACCAATTTTTTATAGAAAAAATTTCGGTACCAATTTTTTATAGAAAAAATTTCGGTACCAATTTTTTATAGAAAAAATTTCGGTACCAATTTTTTATAGAAAAAATTTCGGTACCAATTTTTTATAGAAAAAATTTCGGTACCAATTTTTTATAGAAAAAATTTCGGTACCAATTTTTTATAGAAAAAATTTCGGTACCAATTTTTTATAGAAAAAATTTCGGTACCAATTTTTTATAGAAAAAATTTCGGTACCAATTTTCTATAGAAAAAATTTCGGTACCAATTTTTTATAGAAAAAATTTCGGTACCAATTTTTTATAGAAAAAATTTCGGTACCAATTTTTTACAGAAAAAATTTCGGTACCAATTTTTTACAGAAAAAATTTCGGTACCAATTTTTTATAGAAAAAATTTCGGTACCAATTTTTTATAGAAAAAATTTCGGTACCAATTTTTTATAGAAAAAATTTCGGTACCAATTTTTTATAGAAAAAATTTCGGTACCAATTTTTTATAGAAAAAATTTCGGTACCAATTTTTTATAGAAAAAATTTCGGTACCAATTTTTTATAGAAAAAATTTCGGTACCAATTTTTTATAGAAAAAATTTCGGTACCAATTTTTTATAGAAAAAATTTCGGTACCAATTTTTTATAGAAAAAATTTCGGTACCAATTTTTTATAGAAAAAATTTCGGTACCAATTTTTTATAGAAAAAATTTCGGTACCAATTTTTTATAGAAAAAATTTCGGTACCAATTTTTTATAGAAAAAATTTCGGTACCAATTTTTTATAGAAAAAATTTCGGTACCAAGTTTTTATAGAAAAAATTTCGGTACCAATATTTAATAGAAAAAATTTCGGTACCATTTTTTTATAGAAAAAATTTCGGTACCAATTTTTTATAGAAAAAATTTCGGTACCAATTTTTCATAGAAAAAATTTCTGTACCAATTTTTTATAGAAAAAATTTCGGTACCAATTTTTTATAGAAAAAATTTCGGTACCAATTTTTTTTTATAGAAAATTTTTCTATAATAAATATTTGATAATAAAATTTTAATAAATGTGATGATTTTTATAGAAAAAATTCAGTTAGATAAAAAAAAAATTCGATAAAATTTTTTCTAGAAAGGTTGTCGAAATAAATTCGATAACAAATTTTATAGAAAAAAAATCGATAACAATTTTTTATAGAAAATATATGATATTTACCAATTTTTGCAGAAAAAATTTTGGTAACAATTTTTACAGAAAAATTTCGATAACAAGTTTTGACAGAAAAAAATCAATAACAATTTTTTATGACAAAAAAAATTTTGATGATAAATATTTCAAAGAAAAAATTCAGATTTCAATTAAGTACCAATTTTTAAAAGAAAAAATTTCGATACCAATTTCTTAAGGATAATTTGCTGTATCAATTTGTAAACAAAATATTTCGATATAAGTCTTTTGAAGAAAAAATTTCGACAAACATTTTTAAGAATTTTTTAAAGAATTTCGATAACCTTTCTTTACAGAAAAAATTTCGACAAAAATTTCGATAACAATTTATAACAGAAATAATTTTGGTACCAATTTTTTCCGAAATAATTTTGGTTCCAATTTTTTTTTTTAGAAAAAATGTTGATACCAAATTTTTATAGAAAAATTTTCTATAAAAATTGTTCGACAATAAAATTTTAATAAAAAAATTTAGTAATGATTTTTTATAGAAAACATTCAGTTAGATAAGAAAACTTCGATAATACTATTTATAGAAAAAATGTCAGTATCAATTTTTTGTAGAAAAATTGACGATAACAACTTTTTATAGAAAAATATTCGATAACAATTTTCTGTAAAAAAAAATCGATAAAATTTTTTTATAAAAAAAATATCGATAATAATTTTTTATAGAAAAATTCGATAACAATTTTTAATAGAAAAAAATTCGACAACAATTTTTTATAGAAAAAATATAATATTAATTTTTTATAGAAAAAATATAATATTAATTTTTTATAGAAAAAATATAATATTAATTTTTTATAGAAAAAATATAATATTAATTTTTAAAACAAAAATTTCGATAACAGTTTATTCCGGTTATAATTGCGGTAAAATTTTTTATGAAAAATAATTTCGATAATAAATATTTTAAAGAAAAAATTCAGTAACTATTTGTTATAGAAGAATTTCAGCAACAAGTTTTTTAAAAAAAAAATCGTTTGTAATCGAAACTGGTTTTATCGAAATTATTTCCATTAATTTCGATACAACAAGTTTCGATAACATTCATTATAGAAAAAATTTCAATAAATTTTGATATCAATTTTCTGTAGAAAAAGTTTGATAAAAATTTTTATAGAAATTTTTCGATAAAAATTTTTTACAGAAAAAAATTTCGATAACAATGTTTTTATAGAAAAAAAATTTATAAGAATTTTATGAGAAAAAATTCGATACCTATTTTTCATACAATAAATTTCGATAATAAATTTTCATAGAAAAATTCAGTAAAAATATTCGTAAGTTTGGCGCTTATTTACTTGTTCACCAGAAAATAAAAAATAATATGTATGTGTATACCCATTGCTTAAATAAATCAACGAATAATTGAAGTTGGGAGGGAGTTTCAAGAGCACGAGAGAGAGAGGGAGATGGTCTCCTTGTGCATATTTGTTTACCTATGCCACGGCTAAAGTTTTAATTTTTTTAAGACATGTTTCTCTCAATTTATCACCTAGCACACACCTATACAACAATGACATAACGGGAAATGAAATCTTTTGGAAGGATCTTTCCATACTTATTCCTGTAGGATACGCACACAAATCTAAAAAAAAATTAAGAAAAGTTTGTTCTTCGACATACGAAAATATTGTTAAAAAATTTATTGAAATTCTTCGCCAAGTGTTGCAGCATGTGCTTTCAAAATAATGGCACTGGTACAGGGTAAAAAGCAGTGGAGCAACAACCGAGAAGACATTTCTAACCACCGAAGCAGTTAAAAGACAGTGATGTCAGTGAGAGTAGTGACCAGGATGGTATTATGATATTTGGTTGAGATGACTTCACTAAAGCTATCATTGCTGCCCTATCTGTTTCGCAGTTACGCATGGGTTTGTTCCATGTAAAAGTTGTGAAAGTATAGGGTCTTGAAGAGCAATAGATGACACTTTGGTTTCTTAGAGGGTAAAAAAAACTTCTTAAAAAAATTCTGTTCGCTTCACGCTTTAGCATAGCCTTGTAGGTACTTGAACCCAACTTTTATTATGAAATTCGTACTCTACTCTTGAATACCTTTCATTTGAATCCCATAATGTCCCGATCGGTCCACTTTTATTTTTGGGTAGTACTTTTGTGGTAAGGGGGAGGGTCCGCCCCCCCTCCTGATATCAAAAAATTATATAGCCTGTGAAATCTGTGAAAATTTCAATGCAATCGGTTCAGCCATTTTTGAGTCTATACGGAACAACAAACAAACGAACACAAATTGAATTTTATAGATAAGAATTTCATCAGGATGTCGTTTCCTCCTCTTGTTTATCATATGCCGTGCCTTTTAAACCACTGTTCTTTGCCTACATGCACACTCAAAGTTGGGGCATAATCTATTCTTTGTTGGCTTTTATATGCCCAAGCAAATATGAGAAAAGTTTTGGTATCTCTGTTGCTAAAAGATTTCCAGCCACCATGCTGTAGGTGCATGAGTATGGCATAGCATCTCTAGCTCTCTTCTTTTCCCACAAAGAAGATTTTCTAATAAAATGTTCAATATTCGTTTGTGTGTTTCAACAAAAAACAAAAAAAAAAAAGAAGAACTTGTCACATTATTTACGCAGATAATGATAAATATTAATTAAATTTTATGGCACCGAAAACAAGAAACAAACATCCTTGTGACCTTAAGGATGCTGTTTTTTTTTGGGTCCTTCTCTCTTTGCTTCGAGTCACAACATTTCCTTGTCGATATGATCTTAGGCATTTGCAAAAGATTATTTGATTTTTACAAATCAAATAACCTTCTCACCAACTTTGATAGAAGAAAAGTGAAGTGCAAAATGCTTTCTAGGCTTCTCTCATTGTCCTTTGTTCCATCTGTTTGCCAGTTTTATTGTGATTGTGAATTTGTAGGGCAAATGTAAGCTGGGTACAAACTTGCCTACCATTGAGAGGTCATCATAAATAAGCCATTCAATTGCTGCTCTCATTGCTGAAGGTTGCCAGGATGCTGCTGTAATCTGATTGAATTTGTATTGGTTATTGGCTGTGTGATGCGGTGTGGTACTTTTCCTTTCCTTCACTATGTCACCAGTGTTTTGCCTGTCCCCGAAGTCTCACCAAGCAATACCGCTTGAAAGGTGTTGCAATATTTAATGCCTCCTAATAGACTTACTGTCACTACTACCTGTTTCCTGTTTACACGGTTAAAGCGGAAACGAGGGGGTTTTCTCACTCACCACCATTTTTTCTGCCCTCATTTACAGCCCTTGCTTGGAGTAGAGTTTTTTTTTCCAACAAATGATAAACTAATAAAAAATTGTTGCTTGCCATTGCTTAGAAGAGGAAAAAGTGGTCTTGAGTAAAACCCATTGATTTCGGCAATGATAAAATGAAATGATAAAATAATGTCCTTCAATAAAAATCTATAAAAAGTTGAAGGTTTCAAATCACAGAATAGGAACTAAGAAACCCATGACTTGAAAGGATAAAAAAAGAATTGTGCTAATTGAATTGAATATTGGAGACCAAAGTAGAAGTACCCTTTTAGGGGCTCCAGAAGTAAAATATGGAGATCGGTTTATATGGGAGCTGTATCAGGCTAAAGACCGATTCAGACAATATTTGAAACGTATGTTGGAGGTCATGGAAGAAGCCGTTGTACAAAATTTCAGCCAAATAGGTTAATAATTACGCCCTCTTGAGGCTCAAGAAGTCAAGACCCGACATCGGTTTATATGGCAGCTATATCAGGTTATGAACCGATTTCAACCATACTCAGCACCGTTGTTGGAAGTCATAATAAAACACGTCATGCCAAATTTCAGACAAATCGGATAAGAATTGTGCCTTCTAGTGGCTCAAGAAGTCAAGACCCGAGATCGGTTTATATGGCAGCTATATCAGGTTATGAACTGATTTCAACCATACTCAACACAGTTGTTGGAAGTCATAATAAAACAATTCATGCAAAATTTCAACCAAATCGGATGAGAATTGTGCCCTCTAGTGGCTCAAGAAGTCAAGACCCAAGATCGGTTTATATGGCAGCTATATCAGGTTATGGACCGATTTCAACCATACTCAGCACAGTTGATGAAAATCATAATAAAACATCTCATGCAAAATTTCAGCCAAATCGGATAAAAATTGCGCCCTCTAGTGGCTCCAAAAGTCAAGACCCGAGATCGGTTTATATGGCAGCTATATCATGTTATGAAGCGATTTCAACCATACTCAGCGCAGTTGTTGAAAATCATAATAAAACATCTCATTCAAAATTGCAGCCAAATCGGATAAGAATAGCGCCCTCTAGTGGCTCAAGAAGTCAAGACCCGAGATCGGTTTATATAGAAGCTATATCAGGTTATGAACCGATTTCAACCATACTCAGCACAGTTGATGAAAATCATAACAAAACACGTCATGCTAAATTTCATTCCAATCGGATAAGAATTGCGCACTCTAGAGGCTCAAGAAGTCAAGACCCAAGATCGGTTTATATGGCAGCTATATCAGGTTATGGACCGATTTCAACCATACTTGACAAGGTTGTTGGATATCATAACAAAACAAGTCATGCAGAATTTCATTCCAATCGGATAAGAATTGCGCACTCTAGAGGCTCAAGAAGTCAAGACCCTAGATCGGTTTATATGGCAGCTATATCAAAACATGGACCGATATGGCCCATTTACAATACCAACCGACCTACACTAATAAGAAGTATTTGTGCAAAATTTCAAGCGGCTAGCTTTACTCCTTCGGAAGTTAGCGTGCTTTCGACAGACAGACGGACGGACGGACGGACAGACAGACGGACGGACATCGCTAGATCGACATAAAATGTCGCAACGATCAAGAATATATATACTTTATGGGGTCTCAGACGAATATTTCGAGTAGTTACAAACAGAATGACGAAATTAGTATACCCCCCATCTTATGGTGGAGGGTATAAAAAGAATTGTGCTAATTGAATTGAATATTGGAGACCAAAGTAGAAGTAGCCTTTTAGGGGCTCCAGAAGTAAAATAGGGAGATCGGTTTATATGGGAGCTGTATCAGGCTAAAGGCCGATTCAGACCATATTTGAAACGTATGTTGGAGGTCATGGAAGAAGCCCTTGAACAAAATTTCAGCCAAATAGGTTAATAATTACGCCCTCTAGTGGTTTAAGAAGTCAAGACCCGATATCGGTTTATATGGCAGATATACCAGGTTATGAACCGATTTCAACCATACTCAGCACAGTTGTTGGAAGTCACAACAAAACACCTCATTCAAAATTTCAGCCAAATCGGATAAAAATTGTGCCCTCTAGTGGTTTAAGAAGTCAAGACCCGAGATCGGTTTATATGGCAGCTATATCAGGTTATGAACCGATATCAACCATACTCAGCACAGTTGATGGAAGTCATACCAAAACACCTCATGCAAAATTTCAGCCAAATCGAATAAAAATTGCGCTCTTTAGAGGCTCAAGAAGTCAAGACCCGAAATCGGTTTATATGGCAACTTTACCGAAACATGGACCCATATAGCCCATTTACAATCCCAATCGACCTACACAAATAAGAAATATTTGTGAAAATTTTCAATCAGCTGGCTTTACTCCTTCGAAAGTTAGCGTGCGACGTACGGACGGACAAGAATATATATACTTTATGGGGTCTTTGTCGAATATTTCGAGGAGTTACAAACAGAATGACGAAATTAGTATACCCCCATCCTATGGTGGAGGGTATAAAAAGTTTGTTTGTTTGTCGGTTTTTTTGTTTGTTCCGTATAGACTCAAAACCGGCAGAATCGATTACCGTGAAATTTTCGCAGATTGTGTAGGTTGGCCTGGAAGGAAACATAGGAGGGGGGCGGACCCTCCCCCTTACCCCAAAAGTGCAACCCAAAAATAAAAGTGCTCCGGTCGAGACAATATGGAATTCAAATAAAAGGTATTCAAGAGTAGAGTACGAATTTCATAATAAAAGTTGGGTCCAAGTACCTGGGGGGCCGCTCCAGCCCCAAAACCCCTTAAAATAGGTTTATTTAACGATCATGACATTATGGGACTCAAATGAAAGGTATTCTGGAGTAGACTACGAAAAGGGTAGGTTGGTCTGGAAGGAAACATAGGTTATATAATTTTTTTTATATCGGGAGGGGGGCGGACCCTCCCCCTTACCCCAAAAGTGCAACCCAAAAATAAAAGTGTACCGATCGAGACAATATGGGATTCAAATCAAAGGTATTCAAGAGTAGAATACGAAATTCATAATAAAAGTTGGGTCCAAGTATTTGGGGGGCCGCCCCGGCCCTAAAACCCCCTAAAATAGGTTTATTTGACGAATATAACAGTATGGGACTCAAATGAAAGGTATTCGGGAGTAGATTACGAATATGGTCAGGAAGTAGGAATAGGCTTTATAATTTATCGATAACGGAAGGGGGCGGACCCTCCACCGTTACGCCAAACACATCACCCAAAATCAAAAGTGCAGGGATAAGGACAATATGGGTATCAAATGAAAAGTATGTGGGATTACATAACGAATCTGGCATACAAATTCATGTCGAAGTAAAGGGGGTCACCCCACCCCCACAAAAATGTATAAAATGAGCACATTAGCCAATCACGGATATATGGGACTCGGTTTGTTTGTATCCGTATAGACTGAAAAACGGCAGAACCGATTTTCTCGAAATTTTCGCATATTGTGTAGGTTGGTCTGGAAGGAAACATAGTCTGTATGATTTTTCGATATCGGAAGGGGGACGGACCCTCCCCCTTATGCCAAAAACACAACCCAAAATCAAAAGTGGACCGATCGGGACAATATAGGTATCAAATGAAAGGTATTGGAGAGTAGAAAACAAATTTGATATCCAATTTCGGAGCCAAGTGTTTTGGGGTACGCCCTAAAGCACCCTCTAAACTGAACTTCACTTTCAAATGAAAGGTATTCAAGAGTAGAGTACGAATTTCATAATAAAAGTTGGGTCCAAGTACCTGGGGGGCCCGCCCCAGCCCCAAAAAAACCTTCGAACTGTTCATATTTACCGGCCCTGGCAATATGGGCCTTAAATTAAAGGGATTTGAAAGTACAGCAAGAATTTTATATTCATATTAGAGTCGAAATGTCTGAGGATCCATCCCTCCCCTAAAAAGCACTTCTCATTGCCATAATTTTTAAAAACAGCAGGTATCGAGCAGGGGAAAACTTCTCACACATCAATTAGTGCTTTTCGATTCAAGTTTAAACTCAAAGATAAGGGTCCTTTTTTTATAGCCGATTCCGAACGGCGTCCTGCAGTGCGACACCTCTTTGGGGAAAATTTTTTTTAAATGACCATGCATGTCATTGTACCTCGCAAATGTTGCCAACATTAAGAGGCGATAAACACCGCTTTGTTCGATGTTCTCGCCAGAATTCGAATGCGTTCAGCGTCATAGGCTACAATGGGACGAATTCGATATCCGCATTCAGGGCGTAGTATCCCCACCCTAAAAAGATATTGGAGAGTTAAAGAAGGCGCAGCGAAGCGGGCCTGGTTCGGCTAGTCTTTATATAAAATCTATATCAGAAAGTGAAAGAAAAGTTTTTTTTTATGCAAATGCATCTTTTACACCATATTTTCAATTCAATTTTCAATTCAATTGTTCTTTATTTTCATGTAACGTTATAAAAGGTATAGAAATTTACAAATGTTAACTTATTAGCAATAAAGAATTATACAGCATGGTTTTATTCAAACCGTCTGCCGGAAAATTGAGTTTTTTTTTTTTTTTTTTTTTTTTTTTTTTTTTTTTTTTTATTATTTCTAATGAATTTATTTTAAATAATTAGTAGTTGAACTCTTCTATAAGAACTTTTCTATATTTAAGTGCTTCTTTCAAGAATTTGTACAGGCTTAGCCAGCTAAAAACTTCCCCACCGTTTAGGATATTAATAATTTCATTTCGGGACAAAAATATTTTATTGAAATATCGCTCGCGAATACTTTTAAGTATTGGGCAGCAACCCATGACCACATTACACCATATGGAAAAATACTTTTCTCGAATTATTGAAGACATATAAAATGAAATCCTGGCAAACATGCCACTTTTAAGTGGCTACACACAATTCAATTTCATTTATTTTTACTCCAATCAATTGTGGTACTCTTTTGTGGCATTTGTCCTTCTCTTTCGCCTCATTGTACTTATAGTGGGGTTGAGTGCGCGTATGTGTGAGTGTAAGTGGCAAAACAGTCACATATCCTGTCGCACGAGTGCTTACACTCAGATTCATAATAAACTTATTTTTTTTGTTGTTGTTCTTTTTCTTTTTTCTTTTGAAACATTAAAAAGCTTTTAAATATTATTCATCATAGCGGCTTAAACACACAATATATGTGTGGGTGCGGGTGTGTGTGTGTGTGCACTTTCATATGCATGAGCATAAACATATTCAAACTTAAACATATTTGCCAACACAAACACTCAGAGGCATATGCATGTACATACACAAATACAACAGCAATACGTGATACTACTACATGCGGGTTCTTAAGTGGAAGCTACGTGAATGTTTGCACCATTGATTGTCACACTTCACATGCCTGCCTACAATTTCCCTGGTATTTGTTCTCATTTTTGTTTTTTTTTTTTTTTCATGGCCATTGTATTTGAGAAAGCTTTTGGTGTTTTTAGTTCATTACAGTTTTTCTTTTTTTTTTTTAAATGGATTGCAATGTTTTTGCTCATTGGAGCATCAAAAGTACTTTCACTCATCCTTTTCGTTAAAAAAGCCTCCATGCCACTACTTGGCTACTGTGTCAGTTTGGCAATCACAACCTCACCTTCTAAGGGCTCCTCTTTCGGTTAATTGTCTGAGCAGGTCACAGCATTCATTGAAATGGGTATGAATTCACAATGTTTGGCATATGTTAAAGTAAGAAAATTGCCTTTGAGCCTCAAAACTTTGAAAGGGGTTAACCTTTGTATGAGAGGATGGCATGGTGATATGAATGGAGGGAGAAAGGATGCAGTTATTAATGGACAGGGAACCAAGTATGGAGGGGCTGAACTAATGTATATAGGCCAAATGTGCTAGACCTCAGTAGTAGCTTGTTGTCAGCTTTAAAATAAGATAAATACTAGTAATAGCGTGCTATAAATGGCCGGGCCGAATCTTATATACCTTCCACCGTGGCTCGTATTTGTCAAGTTCTTTGCCCGATATCTCTCTTTTGGCAAACAAGTAAAAGCATGCTAAGTTCGGCCAGGCCGAATCTTGGGAGCCCACCACCATGGGTTCTGTTAAAAATGTATACAAAACAAGAAGTAAAATAGAGAGAGAGAGAGATCGATTTATATGGGAGCTGTATCGGGCTATAGACCGATTCAGACCATAATAAACACGTATGTTGATGGTCATGAGAGAATCCGTCGGACAAAATTTCAGGCAAATCGGATAATAATTGCGACCTGTACAGGCTCAAGAAGACAAGATCCCATATCGGTTTATATGGCAGCTATATCAGGTTATGAACCGATTTGAACCATACTTGGCACAGATATTGGATATCATAACAAAACACGTCGTGCCAAAATTCATTCAAATCGGATAAGAATTGCGCCCTCTAGAGGCTCAAGAGGTCAAGACCCCAGATCGGTTTATATGGCAGCCATATCAGGTTATGGACCGATTTGAACCATACTTGGCACAGTTGTTGGATATCATAACAAAACACGTCGTGCAAAATTTCATTCCAATCGGATAAGAATTGCGCACCCTAGAGGCTCAAGAAGTCAAGACCCAAGATCGGTTTATATGGCAGCTATATCAAAACATAGAACGATATGCCCCATTTACAATCACAATTGACCTACATCGGTAAAAAGTATCTGTGCAAAATTTCAAGAGGCTAGCTTTACGTGTTCGACCTCTATCGTGATTTTGACAGATGGACGGACTGACATGGCCAAATCGACTCAGAACGTCGAGACGATCAAGAATATATATGTTTTACTAGCTGGACAGGGCCCGCTCCGCTGCGCCTTCTTTCATTCTTTTGTTTTATCTTTGGGGGTGCTGGTACGACCTTTCAGATATTTCGCCCCAATGTGGATATCATATTGTTGCTCTACTGCCAAATTTCTTTTATTTTAGGCTTATATTGCTATGGTCGATAAATATGGGGTGGTATGGGGATGGAATATATGTACCTCATGGGGTCTTATACAAATATTTCGAGGTGCTACAAACGGAATGACGAAACTCGTATACCCCCACCCTATGGTGGAGGGTATAATAAAACCATTCGTCTAAACTTTGGGCAGTAGCTCTAGGTAAGGTTACTTTGCCAAAAGCCCACTCTATCTACTGGATGTGTTATATGATCTGGCTGTGATTGTGATTTTTCGACAGACTTTCTTTTCTAAGATACAAGTGTTCAACGCCCATCGCCCATGATTCCCGCCCATTACATCAATGCCCTCCCCTGTACCCTTTTGATTGTAGGATCAAAAATGTCAGTCTATCTGATTTCATTCCTCTTAACTCCTCCAATGCCTTAAAGAAAAAAATCCCAATATCTTACTCCGACTATGACTTAATGCCGGGCATTACCAAAGGAAGTGATGACGATCCTCCTCTCGTCATCGAAAATAGAGCATCTTTGTTACGACTCGAACGCTTCACAATGGAAGAATGCTGGCCATTGTTGTTGTAGCAGTGTGTTGTGTTCCATCTTTTGTCTGCTTGATTCTGTGGAATATTTAAATCCAGAAACTCAGCGTCTAAGGTGGGGTGCCTCCAGAGGGATCCGGATCTGAGACGAGTGGGTCTGACTGGGTGTGTAAACAGGTGACATGTGTCATGTAATACCAGTTCACAATCGGCAAACACATACTGTTTGCCGTTGGCATCAATCCTTCCTCTGTAGGCGTAGAGGTGGCTACATCTACCGGAATGTTATTGAGCCAGAACTACTCTGGTTTGAAGGGGGAGGTCAATTTTTACAGGTGCAATAGGAGCTGGTCGCCCTCCAAACACCGCATTCACCCGATAACTATTCACCACATCTGCTAACGTGTCTGCATGAATGTTGTCTAGACCAGCTTGATATAGATATTCTCTCTCGTAGCGCTGAACCTCATATAGATCCACTTTAAGGCTTCTGGGCAGTGGATTTCTATCCACATGATGATGATTTGGATGATAATTGCAATAACAGCACAGAAGGTATTGCTAAGACAGCATGTAGTTATGTTTTACTGGCCGTGATCTCCCTGTGCAGAGGCATATTCATTATCCAGGCCATAATACCGCTCTGTACACCCGCATCTCTTAAAAATGCCTCTTAAAACTGCCCCCTCTATTTCCATAAATGCCACCAAGGTAAATTGTGTCAACTGAAGAGCACTCTCGAAGTGATGCACCAGACCATAAAGAACTGTGTCAACCGACCCACCCTTGATACACGAGTATGCATGCTGACACCTGAAGAAATAGTTGCTTCTTAGCCAACCTCTTATATGAAAGACTAGAATCCTCTTCAAAGTCTTGGTGAAGAAGGAGAAGAAACTAATCCCTCAATTCCTTGGCCGCACTCCGTTGCATCTTCTGCTTTCGGTATGAAGACGATCCTCTTCCACGACAGATTATATAGGAATACCTAATACGCTCACACCACAAAGCGACGTAACCATCGGCCAGACAGTTAAAGCCCTTCTGTAGCATCATGGGGTAGATGCCATCTGAAGCAGGGGGCTTATAGGTTACAAAAGTGTTTACTGCTCAATGAACGCTGTCATGAGTCACCAAATCCATTGACAACGTGTCCATAACATCGTCCTCTAAAACAGGACCAAAATGACTAAATACCCGTACTTCTCGACCCGCACGACCACAGCTAGGGAAATGTGTCTCCCACAAATGATCTAATGTATTTCCAGGCGACTTAGGCTAGGTTAGATTAGGTTAGGTTGAAAAGTGGGAGCAGATACTAATCCGCCCCATGCCACTATGAACATACATCTAAGCCTGCAGATGGCTTGTTGTGCGCTCTAAAAACAGAAAAGTAACCTAGAAAAAAAATTTTAGTTAGGTATTCCGTGCTACTTTCAAAACCTCCAATTGGTTTCCATGCCTCTCAACTAACTTGATTCATATCTGGTATAGTATCCCCACTTTAGTGCCAGTATCTGTTAGACGCGAAAGCCTGGTAGTGGCAAAGGAAATGCTCCAAAGTCTCATCATTTCCCCCGCATGCCTTACAGGTGAAATAACTTACCGCTCCAATTTTATATAAGTGAGCTCGTTGTCCAATGTGTCCCTTTATGATACCAATAGCTGTACTGACCTCCTTCTCACCTGCTTTCGGTAATAGCCTCGTCTTCTCACAATCTGTATCCCCCATAGGATGTTCACCGTCCTACCGACCGTTTCGGTATTCCCCAGGTTTGCATGACCAATCGTCGCCCACGCCCTTAACTCGGGCTGCATCGACCCGAAAGGCTTCGGGTTAACCAAGCTTATTGACGGCAGTCCTCTGGCCTTCACCGCCAAATCGTCTGCCTTACACAACTCACTATCTTAAATTTCGGCGACAGTGGGCAAAAAATGTGGCTTTTATGGGCCTAAGACCCTAAATCGGCGGATCGGTCTATATGGCAGCTATATCCAAATCAGGACCGATTTAATCCAAATTGAAAAATGATGTCGAGTGGCCTAACACAACTCACTGTCCCAAATTTCAGCAAAATCGGATTATAAATGCGGCTTTTATGGGCCTAAGACCCTGTAGCGTGATTTCTTTTTATACCCTCCACCATAGGATGGGGGTATACTAATTTCGTCATTCTGTTTGTAACACCTCGAAATATGCGTCTAAGACCCCCATAAAGTATATATATTCTTGAACGTCGTGACATTTTAAGTCGAACTAGCCATGTCCGTCCGTCCGTCTGTTCGTCGGTCCGTCTGTCCGTCCGTCTGTCCGTCTGTCCGTCCGTCCATCTGTCCGTCTCTCAGTCGAAAGCACGCTAACTTTTGAAGGAGTAGAGCTAGCCGCTTGAAGTTTGGCACAAGTACTTCTCATTGGTGTAGGTCGGTTGGGATTGTAAATGGGCCAAATCGGTCCATGTTCTGATATAGCTGCCATATAAACCGATCTTGGGTCTTGACTTCTTGAGCCTCTAGAGGGCGCAATTCTCATCCAATTTGACTGAAATTTTGCATGCCGTGTTTTGATATCTCTTCCAACAACTGTGCGAAGTATGGTTCAAATCGATCCATAACCTGATATAGCTGCCATATAAACCGATCTTAGGTCTTGACTTCTTGAGCCTCTAGAGGGCGCAATTCTCATCGAATTTGACTGAAATTTTGCATGCCGTGTTTTGATATCTCTTCCAACAACTGTGCGAAGTATGGTTCAAATCGATCCATAACCTGATATAGCTGCCATATAAACCGATCTTAGGTCTTGACTTCTTGAGCCTCTAGAGGGCGCAATTCTCATCGAATTTGACTGAAATTTTGCACCTAGTCTTTTGATATAACTTCCAATAACTGCGCAAAGTATGGTTCAAATCGATCCATAACCTGATATAGCCGCTAAATAAACCGATCTTGGGTCTTGATTTCTTGAGCTTTTAGAAAGCGCAATTCCTATCCGATTTGGCTGTAATTTCGCACATGGTGTTTTGGTATCACTTCCAACATTTATGCTAAGTATGGTCCAAATCGGTCTACACCCTAATATAGCTGCCATATAAACCGATCTGGGATCTTGACTTCTTGAGCCTCTAGAGAGCGCAATTCCCATCCGATTTGGCATAGATTTTGTACAAAGGCTTCTCCTATGGCCTTGAACATATGTGTGCCAAATGGTCTGAATCGATCTATAGTTTGACACAGCTCCCGATTTTTCTTCTTGAGCCCCGAATCGGACTATAACTTGATATAAATCCTCCTCCGTCCATATTCAGTATTCTTTGTTTGCCTAAAAACAGGTACTGTGCAAAGAAGTCAACAGATGCAATCCATGGTGGAGGGTATATAAGATTTGGCCCGGCCGAACTTAGCACGCTCTTACTTGTTAGAGACTGTAGCGCCATTTCAACAGACAGACGGACATGGCTAGATCGTCTTAGATTTTTACGCTGATCAAGGGTCTGAAATGGATATTTCGATGTATTGCAAACGGAATAACAAAATGATACAAAACACCCACCATCCTTTGGTGGTGTGTATAAAAATCTCCGTAAACTTCTCCAGGTTTTTGTAGAAAACTCAGTTTTTAAGATGGATTGAAATTTAGTTGTATTAAAAATTCGTTTAAAACATCATCCTAATATCAACATTCTACGAAATTCAATATCTAACGTAAAACGTTATATTCTGATGTCAAATATCGCAGCATATTCGAATACCTTCTTTCCCTTTTGACTCACCACATGCCTTGATACTCCTTTTTGTACTAACACTGACTTGCAAAAGGGTTAAAAGCTCTCAAACACTCAAGTAACTCCAATGCAAAACGAAATAAAACGGAAACGCAAACGCAAACGCAAACGAAGACGAAACTAAAAAGGCCACTAAATACGAAAATGGTTTTACAAAAAAACCACACACACACACACATGCAAATGTTGGGTTTGGTGAAATTTTTGTATAGCAGGAAATTCATGAAATTTTAATAAGGTGTTTTTGTTTGTTTGTTTGTTTGTGTGGCCCTCGCTGAAGTGATATAAATAAAAGCCACAATAAACACTCCACCCCCAAGCTTTCACTTACTCGCTCACTCACTCACACACTCACTCACTCACTTAGCCTAACCATTATTTTGTCACCAATGTCGAAGCGAAGTGGAATTCTACTTGAATTTGTTTACACAATGCCTTTTAAGAAAAGTGTTATCATTAAAATGCATAAAAGATGTTTTTCCATAAACAAATGTAATACAAAAACAAACACACTCCCATACCCCCCCACACTCTGAGGTAATCACACATTTACACATGCTCTCATGCACAAACACTTCAAGCCATGCATACGTAAAACATTTACAACTAACTGCCATCACTTATGTGAAAGTGAAAGCCAAAAAGGAAAAGGAAGGAAACGGTACTCATACCCATTTAAGTTTTAAACGAAAATGGAACGACTTTCTTACAAAGAGGCCTCATTTAAGTAGGCCATATAGGCTGACTTACAAGCACATGCATACATATAAAATAAGTTTATGTGTATATATTATAGGCACAGCTACATCCCATAGTAGCTGTGCCTGCAGAACTTGGTAAATTTGTTTATTTTTTAAACGATTTGAAAAATTAAATTGGCATTAAGTTTGGCGAAACCACCAAACTGAAATCGGCACAAATCTTACATGGAAACCAAATGAAACAGATAGCTTAAATGATATGTGGAAGCATCAATATACCATGCTTAACGTATGGGTTCGAATCCTGGCGCGTCTATCAGAAAAATTTTCAGTGGTAGTTTTCCCCTCCTAAGGCTGGCAACATTTGTGAGGTACTATGCCATGTAAAAACTTCTCTCCAAAGAGGTGCTGAACAGACAGACGGACGGACATGGCCTGATCATCTTAGATTTTTACGACGATCAAGATTATGTATAATTTATAAGTTCGCTAATGGATATTTCGATATGTTGAAAATAGAATGACAATATGAATATAACCCATTCTTCGGTGGTGGATATAAAAAGGAAAAGGTAAAAACGTGCTTAGTGCTTATATACCCTTCACCAAGGATCCCATTTTTCAAGCTCTTTGACTGGTATCTCTTTACAGGCAAACAAAAGATAATGAATGAGAATTTCAATGCTATTGGAATTATACCAGCTCATGAACCGATTCGGGCCTTAATTGGATGTTGAAGATCATAGTAGATACCAGAGTGCAAAATTTCCACCTAATCGGCTAACACTTATGCCCTCTAGAGGGTCAATAAGTAAAATCGCAAGATCGGTTTATACGGGAGCTATATTAGGTTTTAAACCGATTCAGACCATATTTGCACGTATGCTAGAGGTCACAGACACAGTGACTGTGCAAAATTTCAGCAGCATCGTAAAAAAATTACGGCCTATAGAAGTTCAAGAAGCAAAATCAGGAGATGAGTTTATATGGGAGCTATATCAGGTTATAGACCTATTCAGACCAAAGGTGCAAGAAGCAAAATCAGGAGATGAGTTTATATGGGAGCTATATCAGGTTATAGACCTGATTTCAGACCATATTTGAAATGTATGTTAAAGGTGTAAGGTACAAAGAGAGTGCAAAGTATCAGCCAAATAGTGTAAGAATTAAGCCATCTAGAGGTTCAAGAAATAAAATTTGGAGATCGGTTCATATGGGAGCTAAATCCGGTCTTACACCGATTTAGCGTTTTACTAGCGTTTAGCTTTACTCCACCGAAAGTTAGCGTGCTTTCCACAGAAGGCCAGCAGGAGGGACGGAGGGACGGACGGAGGGACGGACAGAGGGACGGACGGAGGGACGGACGGAGGGACGGACGGAGGGACGGACGGAGGGACGGACGGAGGGACGGACGGAGGGACGGACGGAGGGACGGACGGAGGGACGGACGGAGGGACGGACGGAGGGACGGACGGAGGGACGGACGGAGGGACGGACGGAGGGACGGACGGAGGGACGGACGGAGGGACGGACGGAGGGACGGACGGAGGGACGGACGGAGGGACGGACGGAGGGACGGACGGAGGGACGGACGGAGGGACGGACGGAGGGACGGACGGAGGGACGGACGGAGGGACGGACGGAGGGACGGACGGAGGGACGGACGGAGGGACGGACGGAGGGACGGACGGAGGGACGGACGGAGGGACGGACGGAGGGACGGACGGAGGGACGGACGGAGGGACGGACGGAGGGACGGACGGAGGGACGGACGGAGGGACGGACGGAGGGACGGACGGAGGGACGGACGGAGGGACGGACGGAGGGACGGACGGAGGGACGGACGGAGGGACGGACGGAGGGACGGACGGAGGGACGGACGGAGGGACGGACGGAGGGACGGACGGAGGGACGGACGGAGGGACGGACGGAGGGACGGACGGAGGGACGGACGGAGGGACGGACGGAGGGACGGACGGAGGGACGGACGGAGGGACGGACGGAGGGACGGACGGAGGGACGGACGGAGGGACGGACGGAGGGACGGACGGAGGGACGGACGGAGGGACGGACGGAGGGACGGACGGAGGGACGGACGGAGGGACGGACGGAGGGACGGACGGAGGGATATCGCTCTGCGGCAATGCTGTACGTTGGGTAGTTAAACTGACATACCAATGTCGAGTAGGCTACTGTAGCGCAGAGGTTAGCATGTCCGACTATGACGCTGAACGGCTGGGTTCGAATCCTGGCAGGAATAGTTTTCAGCAGTTGTTATCCCCTCCTAATGCTGGCGACATATGTAAGCTACTTTGCCATGAAAAAACTTCTCCCCAAAGAGATGTCGCTCTGCGGCAATACTGTCCGTCGGGTAGTTTAACTGACATACCAATGTCGAATAGGCCACCCTAGTGCAGAGGTTAGTATGTTCGCATGTGGGTTCAAATCCTGGCAGGAACATCAGAAAATTTTTCAGCAGTGGTTATCCCCTCCTAATGCTGGCGACATTTGTGAGGTACTTTGCCATGTAAAAACTTCTCCCCAATGAAGTGTCGCTTTGCGGTACGTTAAGACTGGGCTATAAAAAGGAGGTCCCTTATCATTGAGCTTAAAAATTGCATCTAACAGCACTCATTGATTTGTGAGAAATTTGCCCCATTTCCTTAATGGATTGTTCATGCGCCAGTTTTCATTTGCATTTACCAATGTCACGTGTCTCCGAGTTGGAACCCAGTCCCATTCCTGACTCCATTCTGGAGTAAGCATTCCAAAACTATGTGGCCTAATCTAAACTTGAAGAGGTCTACCGCTTTGCTGTCCTTGGCTAGAACAGACGTCTCAATCATTGTGTCCCTCATGACAGGTCACTGTCTAATCGGAGAAAACATGCTGACTGACTGAAGGTTGCCAGCAACGACTTTTGCAGAAGCTCTGAGGACATCGAAGAAGAAGGAGAGACTATAGAACATCTTCTGTGTGTGTCTCCCGCACTAGCAGTTAGAAAGAGTTCCACTTTAGGTTCTCACTTCTTTGAGAACTTGTCTTATTTAGCGAATGTGAACATTCGCAAGTTATTGGGTTTTTTAAAAGCAATCGGAATGGTTCAAAGGTAGGAACTATTGGTTTGCCCAAAAACTAATTGCGGATTTTTTAAAAGAAAGTAAATGCATTTGTAATAAAACTGAGAATGAACTTTAATCAAATATACTTTTTTTACACTTTTTTCTAAAGCAAGCTAAAAGTAACAGCTGATAACTGACAGAAGAAAGAATGCAATGCACAGAGTCACAAGCTGTGAAAAAATTTGTCAACGCCGACTATATGAAAAATCCGCAATTACTTTTTGGGCAACCCAATAGAAGGCATCTTCCTTCTTCTGTTCCTGTGGTATCACAATGGACGAAAACGTCTTAGTGAGTCTGATGGCAGACTGCCACTTAAATCTAACCTAACCTAACCTTCCCAATGTTGTATGTAGATCTGCTTGCTCATCCATAAAGTTTTCTTGAGCTGATTTCCATTCTCGAAGCCGACAACAATCTACTAAAAACCCTGCTATTGCAGTCGTTATCCTATTGCTGTTGTCTTCAATGACTTCCATGCATGGGCAATCCAAAGCATCTTGCCTAAGATTTCCTTTGAGTAGCCTTTTGAATTTTCAGTTTAACCTGCTAGGTGACTCCACAAAACACATCAAAAATACTTCATTTACATCCTAGGACAAGTGAAGCGTCTAGAAATCTATGACGGATAACTTACAAAAAATTCTTCAAATCTTCGTTTTCTGTATCATATCCATACTTCCCAACACCACTTAAAGTTGTAACTGGATCAGAATAAAGTTTACTTGATCATGGTCTTTGAAACTAGCAAAAAAAAAACTGCTTGCAGCTTAATGTATTTCTCTCCCCCTTCTCCCCTTCTCTAGCTCCCTACTTTTGCACTTAAATATATTCTATTTGCATTCATTTCAAATTCCATTTTTGATTTTTTAAAACAAGTTCTACAACAAATTGTAAGCACTTAAGCAACCCTTAAAGCCTACAAGATGTAAAAAGCACACACACACATACACACATACATGAGAATACAGCCAAAGGGTACAAACTTCCCACAGAGAGGGCAAGTAGCAAAGGGAACTCATAAACTTAGGCTGCTTAAAATACATTGAAAATACTTAACGAACAGTTTTCGCTTTGCTTCAGTGAATTCTCCGTTAAATTTTATATGCTTTGCATAAATTTTCAACTTTCTTTCAGCTCTAGCTATCTTCATCATTGTCTGGAACAAGAAACTTCATTCACTCAAGGCAGAAGTATCAAAGGCAACAAACAAAACCATAGAAATGAAGGATGTGCATAAGGGCACACCACATACCCAAAAACACTTGCTACGAAAGGCATGGCATCTACCAAAGAAATCAGGAGAGAGGTATAGAGGGAGAGAGAGAGAGAGAGAGAGCGCTTAATATTTCTTCAGGAAACGGAAATGACACATACATGCTGCTGCTGCTACTGCTGCTGCAATCACAAAGTTGCACACTCGAATGCAGTGATTTTCAATAAGAGCCCAAGACTTGCCTAGCTTGGGTTCGTGTTATCCTTATTGCAATTCAAGCAAAAGGAATGAATCAACATTTCTGCTGCTGTAGCGCTTAAAACAATGTTTTTACAGCGTTATTCGATATTCTTGGGCAGCCAAGAAAAATAAACCCAAAAGCTGTCATTACAAGGCATTGCTTGAAATCACAGCAAGTAATGTTGTGCCATGGTGGATGAGAGAGGGGTCGTAGGAAGGCAAAAATATGGCATTACAGCCATGGCGGTTGCTATTACTGACGTGGGGAGTCAGTGCAAGCACATCAAAAAAAAAAAAAAAAAAAAAAAAAAGGATAAAGGATAAAGGGAGTTAAGTCACTGCGTTGTCAGTATTACAAGCCAATTCACCGGGTTCATGAGAAAACATTCAAGCATAAGTTGTCTGTACAAAACTCTTACATGCAAAAGTATCAACATGCTTTGCAGCCTTTTTCATGCTGACCGGGATTTCCGATGTTGAAATCTTACAACAAAAACCGAAAAAACCCCAGAAAGACATGACAAACAGTGGCCAGCAAAAGTGTAATATTTTAATACCCATCACGGTAGGGGGTATATTATTGAGTTGCCCAAAAAGTAATTGCGGATTTTTTAAAAGAAAGTAAATGCCTTTTTAATAAAACTTAGAATGAACTTTAATCTAATATAGTTTTTTTACACTTTTTTTTCTAAAGCAAGCTAAAAGTAACAGCTGATAACTGACAGAAGAAAGAATGCAATTACAGAGTCACAAGCTGTGAAAAAATTTGTCAACGCCGACTATATGAAAAATCCGCAATTACTTTTTGGGCAATCATAGTTATAGCCTACAACACCATTGAAGGCCACCGTAGAGCAGAGCAGAGGTTAGCAAGTACGCCTATAACGCTGAACGCCTGGGTTCGAATCCTGGTGAGACCATGAGAAAAATATTTTAGCGGTAGTTTTCTCCTCCTAATGCTGGCAACATTTGTGAGGAACTATGCCATATAAAACTCCACTCCATAGAGGTGTCGCACTGCGGCAAGCCGTTTGGACTCGGCTATAAAAAAGAGGCCCCTTATCATTGAGTCTTAAAACTTGAATCGGACTTCAAGTGAGAAGTTTGCCCCCTGTTCCTTAGTGGAATGTTCATGGGCAAAATTTGCAATTTGCATATGACCGATCTGCGAATAAAGAGCTAAAGCCCATGGAAGATTTATTTTTTGTACGATTTCGCTGAAATTTGAAACTGAGATTACTTTAGGCCTCCCGTCATCTGACTTCAGATCATCTGGTTCAGATCGGACTATATTTAGGTATTAGGCTGCCATTTAGGCTGCCTATTAGGCTGCCATTATACCGATAAAGGGTCTGAAGATCATAAAAGCTTTATTTTTTAACCGATTTCGCTGAAATTTTAAACGGTGATTGACTTTTGTCCTCCCAATATAGGATCTAAATATGGTTCAGATCGGACTATATTTGGATGTAGCTGCCATATAGACCGATCTGCCAGACTATATTTAGATATAGCTGTCATATAGACCGATCTGCCGATAAAGGGTCTGAAGATCATAAAAGCTTTATTTTTTAACCGATTTCGCTGAAAGTTGAATGAATGAGTTGTTTTAAGCCTCCCGATATCCCACCTAAATATGGTTCAGATATTTGGATATAGCTGCCACACAGACCGATCTGCCGATAGACGGTCTGAAGTCCATAAAAGCTTTATTTTTTATCCGATTTCGCTGAAATTTAAAACAGTGGGTATTTTGAGGCCTCCCAACATGTGAACCAAATATGATTTAGATCGGACGATATTTGGATATAACTGTCATATAGACCGATCCCTAGATAACGGGTCTGAAGCCCATAAAAGCGTTTTTTTTTATCCGATTTCGCTGAAATTTAAAACAGTGGGTATTTTGAGGCCTCCCAACATGTGAACCAAATATGATTTAGATCGGACGATATTTGGATATAGCTGTCATATAGACCGATCCCCAGATAACGGGTCTGAAGCCTATAAAAGCTTTATTTTTTATCCGATTTCGCTGAAATTTAAAACAGTGGGTAGTTTGAAGTCTCCCAACATGTGAATCAAATATGATTTAGATCGCACGATATTTGGATATAGCTCCCATATAGACCAATATTAATTACGATTTAAGGTCTTGCACCTTTAAAGGACCAATACATTGTGTAAGGCTTCTCGATATCCCTGTTCTATAGGGCCCATGAAAAATGAATTTATTAACAGATTTCGCTGAAATAATGGACAATGAAGTGCGTTAGATTCTTCGACTTCGCGTCGAGTATGATTAAGATCCGTCTATATTTCGATATAACTGTCGTAAAGACCGATTTCTTAATTTAGGGTCTTTACAGGCGTATTTATTGTAATTTTTCGAAGAAATTTGGTATAGCAAGTGGTCCGAACTTAATGCCTTGTTATTTTATTTTTTTATTTTATTTTATTTTATTTTTATTTTATTTCATTTTATTTTGTTTTATTTTATTTTATTTTATTTTATTTTATTTTATTTTATTTTATTTTATTTTATTTCATTTTATTTTTTTTATTTTTTTTTATTTTATTTTATTTTATTTTATTTTATTTTATTTTTTTTATTTTTTTTTATTTTATTTTATTTTATTTTATTTTATTTTATTTTATTTTATTTTATTTTATTTTATTTTATTTTATTTTATTTTATTTTATTTTATTTTATTTTATTTTATTTTATTTTATTTTATTTTATTTTATTTTATTTTATTTTATTTTATTTTATTTTATTTTATTTTATTTTATTTTATTTTATTTAATTTTATTTAATTTTATTTAATTTTATTTAATTTAATTTTATTTAATTTTATTTTATTTTATTTTATTTTATTTTATTTTATTTTATTTTATTTTATTTTATTTTATTTTATTTTATTTTATTTTATTTTATTTTATTTTATTTTATTTTATTTTATTTTATTTAATTTTATTTTATTTTATTTTATTTTATTTTATTTTGTTTTATTTTATTTTATTTTATTTTATTTTATTTTATTTTATTTTATTTTATTTTATTTTATTTAATTTTATTTAATTTTATTTTATTTTATTTTTTTTTTATTTTATTTTATTTTATTTTATTTCATTTACTCAACCCACTTTTGCCTGCCAGTGTTAATCTCAGATTTTGCTAAAACCAATGCACATAGTATTCGAATTCATAGTAATCGCATATTGCTAAAAGTGTTAGTGTGTGTGTGTGTGTGTGCATAAGTTTCACTGCGTTAGAAAATATCAACCAAAAACTCTTCAGAAAAAACTTCCGTTGCACGTCCTTTGCCTGTAGAAGTCTGAGCAAGACGGAAATTGCTTTATGCTACAATGTCATCGATGCTTTGGATAAATTTCAAACATTAAAAAAAAAAATTATTTTCTACAAAAATGTCTCTGACAATTCAGGCACACACAAAAGAGTTATGCCAATATCGTATATTGGCAATAAATAGACGAAAAAGTTAACAGTGAATTTTTGGTATATCCGGTACAAAGTCCAAGAAGAATCTACGGTGGATTGGCAGTAAATGAAGAATTTTAAGAGTTTGAAATATGCTAACATCTAAGTTTATTTGTCATCGAAAGTAAACTTCAAAAAGTCTGCATTGTCATCTCAGCACTATAAACTGTAAAAATGAAGTCTTAAGTTTTGAATGGGTGCAAAAATGCTAACTTGCCCATGAATATTCCTTTAAGGAATAGAGGCGATATTTCTCTTACTTCAATGAATGCTGTCCGTTACTAATTTGAAAGATAATGGACCTCCTTTTCACTGCCGAGTTCGAACAGCTCGCCTCAGAGTAACACCACTTAGGTAGAGAAGTTTATACGGCTGATAACCTAAGGTAGATACCTCATGTGTGTATTCAGCACTAGGAGTGGATAGCAACCGCTGAAGAAATTTTCTGCTGATTTCACCAGGGTTTGAACCCAGGTGTTTAGCGTCAAGAGCAGAAATGCTAACCTCTGAGCTATGGTATTTAAACGCAATGACGCAAATGCTCACCTCTGAGCAAGAGAGGGTTGAAAGTGTTAAGTATATATTATTCCTCTATTTTAGTAAAAAATTTCTTAATATTAAGTATAAAATTCTTCATAAATAAAAATTTTTCCTCAACAGTTTTTAAAACTGCGCGTTTTTAAATTTAGTTTAAAACAAGTGAAAAGATATTAAGTTCGGCCTGGCCGAACTTTGGATACCCACCACCTCGGGTATGTATGTAAACCAACTTTTATCATAATACGGCGAAAATTGGATAATTAAGCACCCAAATTTGGAGGGGACATTGAGTGGTCTAATAAATATAAGTCCCTGTTAAATTTTGTAGATCAAAATATTGGTCTTTGGCTCCCAACATTCGACCATATTAAGGTCGAATGTTGGGAGGCCTTAACCTACTCACGGTTTCAAATTTCAGCGAAATCGGATAAAAAATAAACTTTTTATGGGCTTCAGACCCCTTATCGGCGGATCGGTCTATATGACAGCTATATCTTAATATAGTCTGAAGAGAACCATTTTTGGGTCCTATGTTGGGAGGCCTTAACCTGCTCACGGTTTCAAGTTTCAGCGAAATCGGGTAAAAAATAAAGCTTTTATGGGCTTCAGACCCTTTATCGGGGGATCGGTCTATATGGCAGCCATATCTAAATATAGTCCGATCTGAACCATATTTGAGTCGGATATTGGGAGGCTTAAAACTACTCACGGTTTAAAATTTCAGCTAAATCGGATAAAAAATAAAGCTTTTATGGGCTTCAGACCCTTTATCGGGGGATCGGTCTATATGGCAGCCATATCTAAATATAGTCCGATCTGAACCATATTTGGATTGGATATTGGAAGGCTCAAAATAACCCACTGTTGCAAATTTCAGCAAAATCGGGTAATAAATAAAGCATTTATGGGCTTCAGACCCTTCATCGGGAGATCGGTCTATATGGCAGCTATATCTAAATGTAGTCCCATCTGAACCATATTTGGGTTGGATATTGGAAGGCTCAAAATAACCCACTGTTGCAAATTTCAGCAAAATCGGGTAATAAATAAAGCATTTATGGGCTTCAGACCCTTCATCGTTAGATCGGTGTATATGGCAGCTATATCTAAATGTAGTCCCATCTGAACCATATTCAAGTCAGATATCGGGAGACTCAAAATAACCCACTGTTTCAAATTTCAGCGAAATCGGATAAAAAATAAAGATTTTATGGGCTTCAGACCCTTTATCGGCAAATCGGTCTATATGACAGCTATATGTAAATATATTCAGATCTGAACCATATTCAAGTCAGATATCGGGAGACTCAAAATAACCCACTTTCTCAAATTTCAGCGAAATCGGGTAATAAATAAATCTTTTATGGGCTTCAGACCCTTTATCGGCAGATCGGTCTATATGACAGCTATATCTAAATATTGTCTGAACAGATCCATATTTGGGTGCTGTGTTAGGAGGTCTAAAACTATTCACTGTTTCAAATTTCAGCGAAATCGGATAAAAAATAAAGTTTATATGGGCTTCAGACCCTTTATTGGAAGATCGGTCTATATGGCAGCTATATGTAAATATAGCCCGATCTAAACCACATTCAAGTCAGATATCGGGAGGCTCAAAATAACCCACCTTTTTAAATTTCAGCGAAATCGGCTAATAAATAAAGCTTTTATGGGCTTCAGACCCTTTATCGGCAGATCGGTCTAAATGACAGCTATATCCAAATGTAGTCCGATCGGATGTCGGGAGGCTTTAAACAACTTACTGATTCAAATTTCAGCAAAGTCGGGTAAAGAATAAAGCTTTTATGGGTTCCAGACCCCTTATCGGCAGATCGGTCTATATAGCAGCTATATCCAAATATGGTCTGATTTGGCCCGTTCAAGAACTTAACCAGCGTACATCAAAAAGACGTATCTGTGCCGAATTTCAGCTCAATAACTCAATTTTTGAAGCCTGTAGAGTGATTACAACAGACGGACGGACAGACACACGGACATCGTCAAATCGTCTTAGAATTTTTCGACGATCCGAAACATATATACTTTGTAGGGTCGGAAATTGATATTTCCATGTTGTTACAAACGGAATGACTTAATGAATATACCCCCCATTCCTATGGTGGTGGGTATAAAGACATTAAAGTTGGGACAAAATTTTTCTTCCACCCACTATTTTAAAGCCGATTTCGTGCAGAGTGCCTCTGGGAATTTCCTTTTTCTATAAAAACTTTTACATTGTTGAATATCTCACAAATGTTGCCATCATTAGTTAGAGGTCTAAGAAACGCTGGTATTTTGAGCTGATTTTCTTCCCAGAATCGAAACTCTTACTACTTTAGTCCTCTAGCCTTTTGATTGAGTAGCCATAAAATTCATTCAATTCATGGCTTTTGAACTTATCTACAATACATTGGAGATTTGAAATTTTATCAACTTTAATATTGGCTGCATTCACACCTATATAATGAACTTTTGCCGAAACCCAATCAAAAACTATTTGATTTCCCAAACACCACCATCCGCCTCCACGAAGGATCCACACAGTCAATTGTGCACATTTTGTGCTCTAATTCAAGTATGGCTTTTGCCTTTTTACATTCGCATTGCCCTTGCAGAATTTAAATTTTTAATAAAATTCTAACATTTCGACCCCAATCACACAAAAACACCGAGGCAGTTACTGCTGCTTTGCGTGAGGAAAAAAAGAAGAACGCATTCACAAACGACCAAACAATTTTCGAAGCAATAAAACCAACCGCAACATCAGCAAACGCTTGTTACATCATCAGCCTACCCTCCCACAAGCAACGAAAGGGAAGAGGTGTCGAGAGACCTGCACACACACACACACACACACACACAGTCCACACACCGAACGAACCAACGATTGCTGGTAGAGAATTAAAACAATATTGCTTTTAGCAGCCATACTGCTGCAATAACGAATACAACAGCAAAAGCAGTCAACTTTCTTCCCAGCCCCTCAACCCTCAACACACCGCCAACCAACGAAATGCAATTTCCACCAAAATGCTGCTGCTCAACATACGCCAGCACCTCCACAAAAAAGACACGTAACTGGCTAAGGCACAGCATTTGGTTTTCATAGAGCACAGCAACGCAATGCCTCGCACACACCTTTTTAATGTTTGCCGAAAATTTCAATAAATATGGAACAGCGGCAGCCGGCCGTTTGCCGCTTTCCACCGCCATCCGTTATCCAATATCAGACCAACACCAACATCATCAGCATTTTCATTGTCCTGCCCCGATGTGATGTTGCCAACGCATGCTTCTGCTGCTGGTGTTCCTCCATCGTGACCATCATATCGTCGAGGCTATTATACAATGATCACAATCATTTCCTCGGCCCAAGTTTCAAACAATAAAATTGATAGAGAGCTGTAGCCGAAAACGACAAAAAAGAGACCATATTTGTAGCTGGTGAATCTGAGTGGGGAGGGGTATAAACGAGGTCAGTCTAAACAGGAGATTATTTCAAAATGAAATAAATTGGAAATTTTATAATAAACTACACTAAGTTTGGCAGAATCAAACCTTGGAATACCGCCACCACATGCGTCCATAGCAGCTTTAGCGAAATATGATCCTATATTAATTTTATGGGCCCAATACCTTAAATCGGGAGATCGGTATATATGGCTGCTATATCGGAAAATAGACCGATGTGTACCACATTCGGCGGGCATTTCGAAAACTGTCCGTACTAAGTTTCAGCAACATCCGGTAAAAAATGCTCGTTTTATGTCCAATGCCTTAAATCGGTAGAAAAATAAACCGATCTGAAGCTCACCTTAGCGCAGAACACCTGGGTTCGAATCCTGGCAAGTACTTGAAAAAATGTTTTTTCAGCGTTTTCAGGTTAAATTCCTCCTAATGCTGCCGACATCTATGAGGTACTGTGCCATGTAAAACAAGTAAGCACGCTCTTACTTCGGCCGGGCCGAATCTTATATACCCTCCACCATTGATCGCATTTGTCGAGTTCTATGCGCGGTATCTCTTTTTGGACAAACATAGAATATTGAATAAGAACTGTTATGGTATTGGAGCTATATCAAGTTATAGTCCGATTCGGACCATAAATGAATGCTGAACATTGTAGAAGTCATTGTGTAATGTTTCAGTTCATACGGATAAGAATTGCGCCTTGTAGGGGCTCAAGAAGCAAAATCGGGAGATAGGTTTCTATGGCAGCTGTATCAAGCTATTGATCGATTCAGACTATATTAGACACGTATGTTGAAGGTCATGAGAAAAGCTGATGTACATAATTTCAGCCAAATCAGGTGAGAATTGCGCCCTCTAGAGGCTCAAGAAGTCAAGATCCAAGATCGGTTTATATGGCAGCTATATCAGATTTTAAACCGATTTGAATCATAGTTAGCACAGTTGTTGGAAGAGATACCAAAACACTACGTGCAAAATTTCAGCCAAATAGGATGAGAATTGCACGCTCTATTGGCTCAAGAAGTCAAGATCCCAGATCGGTTTATATGGCAGCTATATCAGATTTTGAACCGATTTGAATCATACTTAGCACAGTTGTTGAAAGTGATACCAAAACACTAGGTGCAAAATTTCAGTTAAATCGGACGAGAATTGCGCCCTCTAGAGGCTCAAGAAGTCAAGACCCAAAATCGGTTTATATGGCAGCTATATCAGATTATGAATCGATTTGAATCATACTCAACACAGTTGTTGAAAGTGATACCACAACACTAGGTGCAAAATTTCAGTTAAATCGGACGAGAATTGCGCCCTCTAGAGGCTCAAGAAGTCAAGACCCAAAATCGGTTTATATGGCAGCTATATCAAAACATGGACCGATGTAAACCATACTTAGCGCAGTTGCTGGAAGTGCTACCAAAACACTACATGCAAAATTTCAATAAAATCGGATAAGAAATGCGCCCTCTAGAGGCTCAAGAAATCAAGAAGTCAAGACCCAAGATCGGTTTATATGGCAGCTATATCAAAACATAGACCGATTAAAACCATACTTAACGTAATTGTTGAAAGTGATACCAAAACACTACGTACAAAATTTCAATAAGATCGGATTAGAATTACGCTCTCTATTGGCTCAAGAAGTCAAGATCCCAGATCGGTTTATATGGCAGCTATATCAAAACATGGACCGATGTAAACCATACTCAGAGTAGTTGTTGAAAGTGATACCAAAACACTAGGTGCAAAATTTCAATAAAATCGGACGGGAATTGCGCCCTCTAGAGGCTCAAGAAGTCAAGACCCAAGATCGGTTTATATGGCAGCTATATCAAAACATGGACCCATGTAAACCATACTCAGAGTAGTTGTTAAAAGTGATACCAAAACACTAGGTGGAAAATTTCAATAAAATCGGATAAGAATTGCGCCTTCTAGAGGCTCAAGAAGTCAGGACCCAAGATCGGTTTATATGGCAGCTATATAAAAACCTGGACCGATTTGGCCCATTTACAATCCCAACCGACCTAAAAAGAATTTGTGCAAAAATTTCAAGCGTCTAGCTTTACTCCTTCGAAAGTTAGAGTGCTTTCGACAAACAGACGGTAGGACGGACGGACATGGCAAGATAGACTTAAAATTACATGAAATTCAAGAGTCCCATATTGTCATGATATGGGGTCTTAGACGCATATTCCGAGGAGTTACATACAGAATGACGAAATTAGTATACCCCCATCCTATGTTGGAGGGTATAAAAACTTCTCCCCAAAGAGGTGTCACACTACGTCACGCCGCACAGTGTTGCCAAATCGAAAAATCTTGTAGATAATTCTGGAACTTTTGAACGGGTAGAGGTATGGACACCAAACTTAACATAGCCAAAATTAAGCCAATTGGCCCATAAATGATAACTTGGCAACCAATTCAAATTTTGACATTCTCGAGGTGACCAATTTTCAAGCCTCATGCATCAGCTTCTGGACCAAATTTTGCATACTTATTGGAAAACACATCAACAAGGACTATGCTAAGTTTCGTGTCCATATCTCCATCCAATCAAAAGTTCCAGAAATATTTATTTAAGACTTTTCTATTTGGCAACACTGTGCGCCGTTTCTGGCTCGGCTATAAAAATTAGATGCCTGATCATTGAGCTTAAACTTGAATCGTACAGCTCCCATCGATATCGATGAGAAGTTTGACCCGTTTTCCTTAATGGAATGTTCATGGGGACAAATTTGCATATAGATTGGTCGTTCAGGATTTTTAAAAGTCTAACTCACTGTGCCAAATTTCAATGAAATTGGGTAACAAGTGTCCATATAGCAGGCACAAGACCTCAAATCGGTGTTAGGGCTGAGCTCAGTCAAGTCATAAAAGATAATCGCCGTGAAACGATCAGATAAACACTTATCTTAGGAATATTTCATGGTGTATGGAAACAACAAAGGCTGGTTTTCATCTACAAGGGGGAAAGGTGGTCCAGAATCGTCCGCCATCTTACCAAACAGTGTTTGAACCCGCAGTATGGTGCCAATAGACCTACTGGCTATCGCCATCGTCTTAGAGGCTACTGTGTATGCCGGTTACAGCGTTTAAACTGTAAGAGTGTTGAATAAAGCCTAGACTCGCAGAGGCAATTGCCGCAGGAGGAGAACTATCGAGACGACAACATGACCTCCGCTCAGGTATGTCGTTGTTTAGGTTGTGAAAGCAGGCCAACAGCTAAACCCTTGTAGCATATCCTGCATCTTATAGCAAAGCTGGACGTCAAGAATGCCTTTAACAGCCTCAGTCAGGTGCACGTATTGCGGGCCATGAAGATGGACTTTAAAGTGCCGAAGTATCTGATGAGGCTCGTGAGAAGCTCTCTGAGATGCTCTTCTCCACACCCACCTAGAGTATGAAGTTACCTAGGGCGCTGCACAGGTTCCATACTTGGGGCCGTCCTCTGGAACGTCGGCTACGATGTAATATTGAAGATGTAGATGTCAGTAAAAACATTTCTGGTTGGATACGCAGACGCAATTGCCGCTGTCATCACAGCAATAAATAGGGAGGAGGCGAAAGGAAGACTACAGCAGGTCATTATCAGAACTAGACACTGGTTGGAATTGGCTACAGCTGGCAATGCAAAACACTGAGCTCCTGCTCAAGAGGAAACACCTACCCACAAAAATAGATATGCTAATCCAGGATATCGTCTTACCCACTAGAAGGCATATGAAATACCCAGGGGTAGGACTCGACACCAAATTGAGGTTTACACTCAGACGCAGTGCTCGGCAATTAAAGTCTTACCCACTAGAAGGCATATGAAATACCCAGGAGTAGGACTCGACACCAAATTGGCGTTTACACCCAGACGCAGTACACGGCAATAAAAGCAGCAAAGACAACGGCCCAATTAGGGTGATTAATGGCGAACATCATAAGACCTCTACCAGGCAGGCAAAGCTAATGAAGGACGCCTGCGAGATTTGGGTTAGGTTAGGTTAGGTAAGAGTGGCAGTACTTTACAGGCTCGCTTAGATAACTTTTATTCCAGTGTGATACCAAGTAGCGAAAGACGAAAGCCTCTGATGGGAATCGAACCTACGACCCACGCAACTGGCAAACTGAGCACGCTACCAACTCGGCTACTAACTCGGCTACTAACTCGGCTACTAACTCGGCTACTAACTCGGCTACTAACTCGGCTACTGAGACGCTGCTTTTGATGCTGAGAACGGCCGCTGTAAATGTTACCTCATTTTACTGATCAGCTGCAGTTCTCGTCACGACCGGTATGGTGCCAATAGACCTACAGGCATTAGAGCGTATGAAAATATATGAAGCCAAATTGAACTACACAACAGCAGTGTGTATTGGAAGACATTTGTCAAGACCCGCTGAGCTTTGGCAGTTAAGATTGAATAATTACACGGGAGGCAGACGGAGCAGCATAACTGCACATTATAGGGCGCACATCCGATTTTGGAGGAAAAGACCTTTAGACCACGGGCAAGAACTTTGAAAATTCAACCACTAATAAGAATTTGAAGCCCGAACACTTTTTCGAAGTACCGAGGTGACCAGTTTGACGGGGCCTGCCAAAAGACGCCCAGACAACCTAGAACTTTGAAATTTTGCACAAGAGATATCCCAAAGAGATATCTCCACCCGTTGTCACACAGCATATTTTTTACTATTTTTTTACCCTCCACCATAGGATGGGGGTATACTAATTTCGTCATTCTATTTGTAACTACTCGAAAAAATGGGCCATATCGGTCCATGTTTTGACATAGCTGCCATATAATACGATCTTGGGTCTGGACTTCTTGAGCCTCTAGCAATTCTTATCCGATTGGAATGAAATTTTGCACGAAGCGTTTTGTTATGATATACAACAACTGTGCTAAGTATGGTTCAAATCGGTTCATAACCAGATATAGCTGCCATATAAACCGATCTTGGGTCTGGACTTCTTGAGCCTCTAGAGGGCGCAATACTTATCCGATTGGAATGAAGTCTTACACGACGTGTTATGCTATGACTTCCAACAACTGTACTAAGTATGGTTCAAATCGGTCCATAACGTGATATAGCTCTCATATAAACCGATCTTGGGTCTTGACTTCTTGAGCCTCTAGAGGGCGCAATTCTTATCCGATTGGAATGAAATTTTGCACGACGTGTTTTGTTATGATATCCAACAACTGTGTCAAGTATGGTTCAAATCGGTTCATAACCAGATATAGCGGCCATATAAATCGATCTTGGGTCTGGACTTCTTGAGCCTCTAGAGGACGCAATTCTTATCCGATTGGAATGAAATTTTGGACGACGCATTTTGTTATGATATCCAATAACTGTCCCAAGTATGGTTCAAATCGGTTCATAAACTGATATAGCTGCCATATAAACCGACCTTGGGTCTTGACTTCTTGAGGGCGCAATTCTTATCCGATTGAAATGAAAATTTGCACTACGTGTTTTGCTGCGACTTCCAACAACTGTGCTAAATTAGGTTCAAATCGGTCAATAACCTGATATAGCTGCCATATAAAGCGATCTTGGGTCTTCTTGAGCCTCTAGGGGGCGCAATTGTTATCCGAATTGCTTGAAATTTTGTACGACGGATCCTCTCATGACCATCAACATACAGCTCCCACATATATCGATCTCTCTATTTTACTTCTTGTTTTGCCTAAGAAGAGATCCCGGGAAAAGAACTCGACAAATGCGATCCATGGTGGAGGGTATATAAGATTCGGCCCGGCCGAACTTTGCACGCTTTTACTTGTTTTTTATCTCTCAATTTTCTCCCACGGTGCGACGTAAACTTCTATGTGACGCAGCCAATATCTAGCCGTGAATATTTCCCACGCAATATATGCTCACCATTCGGCATGTACGAAGAATAAGAAGAAGTGGATGACGCAGAACACACGGTCTTCCGCCGTCACCGCTGGCACGATAGCCTGGAGCGACTAGAAGAGCAAAAAAAAAATTAAAATTTGCCATGAACAGCGGCAAACTTCTCACATATCAATGATACTGTCCGAATCAAGTTTATAGCGGAGTACGAATGGCGTGCCGCAGTGCAAAACTTTTTTGGGGAGAAATTTCTTGAAGAGCAGATCGATGGCAACTTTTGTCGAAGAGATACGCAGGCCAAACAAAAGATGCCTTGACACGACATCATCGATATAGCATCTGCTATATGGAAAGAGCACCTGGACGCAGGAAAACTGAGACGTATAGCGTAGTTGTCACAAGGTGATCCACTTCGAAGTACTGCCAGAGCGGTACCTTTTACATATCCTGAGATATAAGCTGGGTTTTAGTGTATTTTTAGCCGGCAGAAACCGGGCCCGGCATACGACGAAAAGCTGTGGCCATCGTTAGATGCGAAATGCATTTTCCAAAATTATGCCAAAAAAGTGAAAAAGTTTTGATTTCGGCTGTGCCAAACTTTGGATACCTACCACCATGGATAAATAACGATCCTCTTTTAATAAAAACTCCACTACCATATCCATAATAATATGCAAATGGGGACTTTTCTGGATCACATACAGTTGATACAGTTCCCATATAAACCTATCTCCCGATTTTGTGTCTTGAGCTCCTACAACACGCAATTCTTATCCGAATGAACTGAAATATTACACAATGACTTCTACAATGTTCAACATTCATTTATGGTCCGAATCGGACTATAACTTTTTTTTTGTTCACGATTTAATTCCATTTTTTTGGACGAAAGAATCTTTTAAATTACTGTAAACAACACAAATAGCGCTCGTATGTCAAAACGCTCTGAGTTAGTATAACCTCAAAAAATGTAAGCTTTACGATAGAGCTGTCAGTTGGCAGATTGCAATCCCGATATTCAAAAGGCAACCCTCGTAAAAAACACTACGTGTAAACTTTCAGCCAAATTGGACAACAATTTTGGTTTGCCGTGGCTCATTATGTCAAATCGGGAGATCGGATTATATGGGAGCTATGTTAGGTGATATACGGATTGAGACCATACTTACTATGATTGTTGGCTGTCGTAACGAAACATTGTAAATTGCAAATTGCAAATTTTGCCCATCAACATTCCACTAAGGAACAGGGGCAAACTTCTTACATTTCAATGAGTGCAGTCCGATACAAGTTTAAGCTCAATGATAAGGGACCTCTTTTTATACCCTCCACCATAAGATGGGGGGTATACTAATTTCGTCATTCTGTTTGTAACTACTCGAAATATTCGTCTGAGACCCCATAAAGTATATATATTCTTGATCGTCGTGACATTTTATGTCGATCTAGCCATGTCCGTCCGTCTGTCCGTCCGTCCGTCCGTCCGTCTGTCTGTCGAAAGCAATCTAACTTCCGAAGGAGTAAAGCTAGCCGCATGAAATTTTGCACAAATACTTCTTATTAGTGTAGGTCGGTTGGTATTGTAAATGGGCCATATCGGTCCATGTTTTGATATAGCTGCCATATAAACCGATCTTGGGTCTTGACTTCTTGAGCCTCTAGAGTGCGCAATTCTTATCCGATTGGAATGAAATTTTGCATGACGTGTTTTGCTATGATATCCAACAACTGTGCCAAGTATGGTTCAAATCGGTCCATAACCTGATATAGCTGCCACATAAACCGATCTTGGGTCTTGACTTCTTGAGCCTCTAGAGGGCACAATTCTTATCCGATTTGAATGAATTTTTGCACGAAGTATTTCGTTATGATATCCAACAACTGTGCCAAGTATGGTTCCAATCGGTTCATAACCTGATATAGCTGTCATATAAACAGATCTGGGGATTTGATTTCTTGAGCTTCTAGAGGGCGCAATTCCTATCCGATTTGGTTGAAAATTTTCATGAAGTATTTTATTCTTGCTTTCAACAACTGTGTCAAATAAAGTTCAAATCGGTTCATAACCTAATATAGCTGTCATATAAACCGATCTGGGATCATGACTTCTTGAGCCTCTAGAGGTCGCAATTATTATCCGATTTGCCTGAAATTTTGTACGACGGATTTCTCGTGACCATCAACATACGTGTTTATTACGGCCTGAATCGGTCTATAGCCCGATACAGCTCCCATATAAATCGATCTCTCTATTTTACTTCTTGAGACCCCAAAAGGGCGCAATTCTTTTTCGAATTGGCTGAAATTTTATACCGGACCATATCTTGATATCGCTCTAATAGCAGAGTAAATCGTTTCTTATATCCTTTTTTGCCTAAGAAGAGATGCCGGGAGAAGAACTCGACAAAGGCGATCTATGGTGGAGGGTATGTAAGATTCGGCCCGGCCGAACTTAGCACGCTTTTACTGGTTACTTGTTAACTTTTTCCTACTAGATTTTATTTTAAGCTCACTCAGCTCAAACGCTACCAAAATATATGACAAATATATGACAAATATTTCAAGGTTTTAACAAACCAGCGAATTTGATATGCCCCACATTCAATGTTAAGGTATAGCTTCATTTTCTATTTACAAAAGATTGATTTTCTGTTTACTTTCAGTCCGCTGTTTTGCTTTTTAATACCGCTGTTGTGACCTTAAACTGAATTTTCCCATCCACTCCAGTCTAAAGCGTATCTTTAAATGCATACATATATCTTTTATATTGGCCAAAATTCAACATTTGGCTAACGAAAGCCTCTTTATTTGTTGACTTACGGCCATCCTTCGCATAATTCTTTTTATTTTTGCAGTATAGGTTTTAGTTGGAGATATTTTCACTATGACAATCCATCCATTGCCACTGACCTCATAAGTCTGTATGAGTATAGGGCTGAGAGAGTATGAGTGTGAGTGTGAGACACAGAGAGAGAGAGAGAGTTCTTTTGTGTTTCAATGCTTGTGTTTGTGCCTTTGGGAAGTGCTTGGGTGAAAATTGCCACTGAGCCTTTTGTGGCGAAAGTGCATTTAAAACTATTTTGCGATACAATAAACGTTCAGTAAACCACAAAATTGGAGCATTGTTCGCACTATTGAGTGATTTTGCTAGCGAGACTTTTTGCCACACTGTGTTTTTTTTTATAAATTCAAGCAATCGAAATAAAAAGAATGCAAAAGGTACAGTACAGGGCAAATGAATTGTAATAGAAAATTGAAAAAGAAATTATCAAACAAAGAAGTAAAAAGGCATTAAGTTCGGCCGGGATGAATCTTTAACCCACCACCATGGATTCTGCTAAAATATGGGTGCAATATCTGGTTATAGACCGATTAACACAGTTGTTGAAAGTCATAACAGAACACTATATGCAAAATATCAGCCAAATCGGAAATAAATCACGGCTTGTAAGGGTTTAAAAAGTCAAATCGGAAGATTGGTTAATATGGGAGCTATATCATGTTCTAGACCGATTTGGACCGCACTTTGCACAACTGCGGCTTTCAGGAGCTCAAGAAGTCAAATCGGGAGATCGGTTTATAAGGGAGCAATATTAGGTTATATACCGATTTGGACCGTATTATTGGAAATCATCACAGAAGTCTACATGCAAATTTTCAGCCAAATCGGACAAAAATTGCGCCTCCCAGGGGCTCAAGCAGTCAAATCGGAAGATCTGTTTATAAGGGAGCTATATCAGTATCTGAACCGATATTGGCCATTTGCAATCCCCAACGTCCTACATCAACATTAAGCATCTGCGCAACATTTCAAGCAGCTAGCTTTATACGTTCGACCTCCATGTGATTTCGATAGACGGACGGACGGACGGACATGGCTAGATCAACTCATAACGTATATGGTCCATGTTAATATGGCCCGAATATTTACATACAGCTGCCATATAAACCTATGTGCGGATTCGGGGTCTTAAAGCCACAAAAGCCCCATTGTCCGATTTGGCTGAAATTTGCAACATGATGTTGCAGTAGACGGATTTAAACGGACTATGGTTCATACAGACCGATCTGTGGATTCAGGGTCCCATATAGACCGATCTGTGTTGATTCAGGGTCATAAGCCCATAAAAGCCGCATTTATATTCCGATTTCGCTGATTTATTTCGATGTTTGAAAGGAGTATGCATTAGATCGATCTGCGTATTCAGGGTCTTAAGTGAATAAAAGCTGCATTTTAACCCGATTTCACTGAAATTCGGAACAGTAAGTTGAATATGACCACACAATGTACGAACCGATTATGGTCCAAACGCCTGGGTTCGACTCGTGGGAAGCCCTTTAAAAAAATGTTTTCAGCGGTGGTTTTTCTCTCCTAATGCTAGCAACTTTTATGAGGTACTATGGCACGTAAAACTTTTCTCCAAAGAGGTAACGCACTGCGGCACGACGTTCAGACTCGGCTATAAAAATGAGGCCCCTTATCATTGAGCTTAAAATTTAAATCGGACTAAACTCATTGATATGAAAGAAGTTTGCCCTGTTCCTTAGTAGAATGTTGATGGGCAAAATTTGCAAGGCTGGGAGTACGGGAGCCAGTATATGCCGATTGCCTTCCCAATGGTTTCAGGAAACTTTATGCATCTCCCAAAAAGTCTCTTACATACTTGGCCTGACGCCAGAGCTGTCAGCGCCAACTTGCTGCCCCAGTATATCGTTAGAGTTTAATCACGCAGCCGCCCCTGTATCGAAGATCATTGCCTACCTAAAAGCATTCTTTGTGGCTCCAGATATGTGCAAAGCCATGTCACCCTATACCATTTCGATTGTCCTGCAGACGCTCAGAACCTGATGACATATCAAACAACCCACCCCTCTTTCAAGCGGTCATTCTAGAAAGCGTGTTCCTATCAAGAAGTCAGCTCAGGGAAAAGTATCACTTGTGGCGCCCATTAGGGATCCATTTCTGGATAGTTTCTCGGCAGGGTCCGGAAGCCAACAGATGCCGATAGCCATCCCAATGATTCCAGGAAACTCAATGCATCTCCCAATATATCTCTAACTTACATGACCTGGCGCCATAGCCCTCAGCGCTAACTTTCTGTTGCAGTATATCATGGGAGTTCGATCGCCTGGGGGAACTCCTTTTTCTCTAGAAATGTGCAGAGCAGTCTCATTCTGTACCATTTCGATTATTCTGCGGAGGTCCAGAAACAGCCCAAGCCTCTTCCATGCGGTCATCCCAAAAAGGTCCACCCTATTAAGAAGCCAGCTCAGAGGAGAATAGCACTAACGTCGCCGATTATGGATCCATTCCTAAACAGCTTGTCGGCTGCCTTGCTCTTTGCCATGCCTGGGGATCCGGGAGCCAACAATTGCCAATGGTTTCAGGAAACTCTATGCATCTCCCAACATGTCTCTAACTTACATGGCCTGGAGCCAGAGCCAACTTGCTATCCTAGTATATCGTGGGAGTTTAATCGCGCAGGCGCCCCTGTGCCGAAGATCATTGCCTACCAGGGAGCACTTCTTGAGGCTCCATAGATGTGCAAAGCCGTGTCACCCTGTACCATTTCGATCATCCTGCGAAGGCTCAGAGCCTGATGCCATACCAAACCACCCACGCCTCTTTCATGCGGTCGTTCTAGAAGGCGTCCTTCCTATCACGAAGCCACCTTAAGGGAGAGTAAAACTTTTGGCTCCCATTAGAGATCCATTCCTGGATAGTTTGTCGGCCGTCCGGTTCTTTACCACTCCTTGGGGTCCGGGAGCCAACAATTGCCGAAAGCCTTCCCAATGGTTTCAGGAAACTCTATGCATCTCCCAACATGTCTCTAACTTGCATGGCCTGGAGCCAGAGCCAACTTGCTGTCCCAGTATATCGTGGGAGTTCGATCGGGCAGCCGCCCGTGTATCGAACATCATTGCCTACCTGGGAGTACTCCTTGTGGTTCCAGAGATGTGCAAAGCCGTGCAACCGTGTACCATTTGAATCATCCTGCAGAGACTCAGAACCTGATGCTATACCTAATAACCCATGCCTCTTTCATGTGGTCATTCTAGAAAGCGTCCCCTATCAAGATGTTAGCTCAGGGGAGAGTAGCACCAAGGGATCCATTCCTGGATAGTTTCTCGGCCGCTTGGTTAATCACCAGGCTTGGGGGTGCGGAAGCCAATAGATGCCGATAGCCTTCCCCATGATTCCAGGAAACTTTATGCATCTCCCAACAAGTCTCTAACTTACATGGCCTGGTGCCATAGCATTAAGCGCGAACATGCTGTTCTACTATATGGTGGAAGTTCGATCGCGCAGCCGCTCTGTATCGCTATCGTCTCCAGAGCTTTTAGGACCGCAGAGATCTATGCCTAAAAGACATCTCACCAGTCACAAAGCCCAGATGATTTCTCATTCCGTAGAATTTTTCTATGAAAATTTTTGTAAAATTTTTTTATAGAAAATTTCAATACATTTTTGTTTAAAATTTCATTTCATACTCACATTGCAATTTCTTTGATCATTGTCTTTTGACTGTGATTTCGTAATGAATGACTTAAATGTATCGCGCTTTGTTATCGCCAATATCCACATCCTTTGTGTTTGTTTGGCGTTGGCTTTTTGTTGTTGTTGCTGTTGTTGTTGTGTTGACTCACAAAAGGTAATCAATATACGTTATTTCACCTACATGAGTGGTTATATTGGTCAGCTGTTTGGCTGAACTGACCGACTTATATTTCACACGCAAGCAAAACACCTACTCAGTCAGAGGCAAGCTCAAACAAGCACAACCACGCATAGTATTTTCCCAATATAAAGCCAATAAACGCATGAAGCAGCCCTCACAATTGGTTATACGGCTTTTTCGCCCGCCCGCCCGTCTGGCCACCTGTCTCACTTTTTGATTGTCTTTCATGCTTTGACCAAAATAAGGTAACATTTTGCCAAAGATGCAGAGGCTGTACATATCGAATGTCATGATTAAATCCATGCTCATTGCATTGATTGATTAAATTAAACTGTTATGGCTGCTGTTGTGTGCATTGCAATAGCAAAGAGTGATGAGAGAGAGAGAGACAGAAAGAGAGGGATTGTAAGAGAATAAAACTAATGACCATATTGCCTGTTTGTTTAATAAATGATAGCAAAGAGTTTATCATCATAATTTGTTTGAAAGCCAAAGAGCTCATTTGCTCTAAAGCTTCTCCATCTGTTCCATTGAAGATTTGTGAGCAAATGCTTATGGGTGAGAAATGGAACTATCATATAAAGATATGCATTTCCATGGAAGTTTGGACAAAAAAAAAAATTTAATACATGTGAGTTTCTATTGAACTTCTGATGTTTTTAAGCGTGAAAGACAAGTACTATCCCGACAATATTACTCAATGTTAACAAGTAAAAAGGCGTTAAGTTCGGCCGGGCCGAACTTTGGATACCCACCACCTCGGGTATATATGTAAACCACCTTTCGTCAAAATCCGGTGCAATACTAATACCTTATGTCCCATAGCAGAAATATCTGGAGGGGCTTAACTTAACTCTTTGTCCCAAATTTCGGCAACATCGGACAATAAATGCGCTTTTTATGGCCCCAAAACCTAAAACCGAGAGATCGGTCTATATGGCAGCTATATCCAAATCTGGACCGATCTGTGCGATAATGCAGAAGTATGTCAAGGGGCTTAACTTAACTTACTGTCCCAAATTTCGGCGACATCGGACAATAAATGCGCCTCTTATGGGCCTAAGACCCCAAATCGGAGGATCGGTCTTTATGGCAGCTATATCCCAATCTGGACCGATCTGAGTCATATTAACGGAGGATATTGAAGGGCCTAAGACAACTCACTGTCCAAAATTTCAGCAAAATCAGATAATAAATGTGGCTTTTATGGGTTTAAGACCCTAAATCGGAGGATCAGTCTATATGGCAGCTATATCCAAAACTAAACTGATCTGAGTCATATTGACGGAGGATATTGAAGGGCCTAAGACAACTCACTGTCCCAAATTTCAGCAAAATCGGATAATAAATGTGGCTTTTATGGGTCTAAGACCCTAAACCGGAGGATCAGTCTATATGGCAGCTATATCCAAATCTGGACCGATCTGAGTCATATTGACGGAGGATGTTGAAGGGCCTTACACAACTCACTATCCCAAATTTCAGCAAAATCGGATAATAAATGTGGCTTTTATTGGCCTAAGACCCTAAATCGGCGGATCGGTCTATATGGGGGCTATATCAAGATATAGTCCGATATAGCCCATCTTCGAACTTAACCTGCTTATGGACAAAAAAAGAATCTGTGCAAAATTTCAGCTCAATATCTCTATTTTTGAAGACTGTGGCGGGATTTCAACAGACAGACGGACAGACGGACGGACATGGCTAGATCGTCTTATATTTTTACGCTGATCAAGAATATATATACTTTATAGGGTCGGACATGGATATTTCGATGTGTTGCAAACGGAATGACAAAATGAATATACCCCCATCCGTCGGTGGTGGGTATAAAAAGATATAAACATGGAAATCGGAGACCAGGCTTTACATGAAAATAAACCAACATATGTGGCGAATATATGCATGTCCAATCAAACTTAGTTCCAGCATGTTTGATGTTGGGAGTCATTGAATATCTATTTATTGAATTGCCAAGCTATGGTTTGATCGTTGCACATGCAGGCATTCGCAATGTAAAGCAAAAATACTCAAGTGCGTGTGATTATGCATAGGCGCATTGATCTGCGTGCTGCTATTCTGTAATCTCGGATATGTGGTTGTTGTTGTTATGTTCGATATCAAACTAGGCTTATGCTTAGCCTCTGCAGTAGGGGGTGGCGACGCACAAGCTGCTGGAGTATAAGTATGCACATACGAGGCAAGAGGGGTAATGTGAACGCCCACACAGATCAGTATGCAGAGCTAAATTTAAATAAATATAAATGCGTTATAGTTTAGAAAAGTTAGAAATAAGCTAATAATGATGTTATTTATGATAATAATGACCAATTTGACCTTGGAAGATTTAAAATAATTAGAAAAGTAATTGCGGTAATGTTGTTCGATGAGTTGATGGCAAGCTGTTGGAGTAATTTTCATGAGAATAGTTGATGATGACCCGTGGGGAAAATGTTAATAACTTGATGCATGTGAGCTATTTGGATGTGGTTTCAAAACGATTTCAGGGGTTTTGAAGAGCATAGGGAGAAAGTTGGTGCCTACAGGGATGCCGTTATCTTGGTGGGTGGCTGATTTCCTTTTACTATTACAGACATGTTTTGGGGTGCATATATGTTGCTGTCTGGATTGGCGATGGCTAATGGGCTTGGTATAAACCCCAGAGAGACTGAGCTTGTACTTTTCACCAGAAGGACGAAACTTGGTGTGTTCCGGAGATCTGTCCTGATTGGGGTGGCATTGCCGCTATCCCTACAGGCCATTGTAATGTCAGGAATTTCTCCACGCATTAGCGACATAAAGGGGCGGACTTCTCAGAATTTATGTGTTTGAGAAGTTATAGACGTTGCTGAACACCCATCGAGCCACTGCTCTGAAATTACGGGTAGAAGGCACATGCTTATGGTGAACACATTTTTTCTGCCTAGATTCTCTTGAGTCACCTAGTCTTCTGTGAGGAGCTGGGAAGAAAAGAATAAACCCTCCCATATATTGACGACCTCCTCAAACGATGAAAGGTCCATGAGTTGCTCATCTCCACTTGGTGTGTCCAGACTCTGTATTAAGAGAGTGATGCATACGCACTGGCGGATGTACTGGAAAAGTACAGGGCTTATAGAAAATGCCATGGTGGGAGAAATCTACCGGAGTAAACATGGAGACAAGGTGTCCATGGTAGTTTATTATACGGAATGGTAGCTTATTATTGGGAAAGGAGTCGCAACGACACCAAAAAGTGGGACCGTATAATAAGCTACCATGGATACCTTGTCTCCATGTTTACTCCGGTAGATTTCTCCCACTGTGCGATGTCTGAAAGTTCCAAACACAACAGGTGGCAATGGCATACTCCACTCGGCTGACCGAAGTACTTAAAGACACCACTCCTTGTCCTGATAGTATAGCACCGCAATGATATAGTATTCCTCACCCCAAAGAAAAAGACGCAACATCCGTAATTGGATACCAAAATTCTTTGCCAAAGATCGCATGGTACGACTGGGAGTGGTAAAAAGCTACAGAAGTCAAAAATGCGGCATATGGCGCAACCCTACATTCAGTAGCAACACGCCAATCAAAAAGTGTTATCGGGAGAAAAGGAGAGAGCAGAAACGTCTGTTTCGCAAGAAGAAGAAAGTAATGGCAAGATGTGAGTGTGAGCTAATCCAGATGTTCAGGAGCCGGAATAACGTCTGAAAACTCTACCAAAGAATTTAACACCAAACTGATGGCTTTGGTGCAGGCACATGCTTCTGCAGAGATTTATAAGTAAATCTGGTAACCAATGCAGATAGTGTGTCAGGGATGTTGATGAAGACTTTCGCAGCAGCCGGTATCCGATAATGGCAGCGATGAGGATACTACAGAGTCAATCCCTGATAAACCAACTACTCAGAATAAGATCCATGTAGCAGTAATTTGGCAAAAAAAACAACAAGGCAGCAGGAGCCGATGGTTTGCCGGCTATTTAAGACCGGCGCAACACGCTGATAAGACGTATGCTTCAGCTCGTCTTTGTTGAAATGTAGCACAATGAGTTCTGTCTTTGGATTCTCAATGCCCGTATCGAATATTGTTTAGATCGGATAATATCTTGATATAGCCACCATATAGACCGATATCTCGATTTAAGATCTAAAGCCCATAGAAGCCACATTAATTACCTGAATTCGCTGAATTTTGTCACAACGAAGTGTCTTAGTGGTCTCGACATTGTTACTGAATATGGTCTAGGTCGGACAATATCTTGATATCTCGCCCATATAGACCGATCCAACGGTTTAAGGTATGAGGTTTAAGGCCCATCAACCCCATATTTTTTTTTTTTTTTTTTTTTTTTTTTTTTTTTTATTTTATTTATTCATTTATTAATTCATTATAACTGACGCCTCAGCGCCTAATTGGCATTATTGAGGCAATTGGCAACATTTTTAACTCATACAATACTATATATGAACATAGCGATATAAATTAGAAATTTTAATGTATACAGTTATATAACAATTGTTTTTGGAAAAACTGAGATTACAATAATAGCTAAGCATTTATATCAAAAGTGTCTCCTTAATAGAATATAAATATTTTTTGCAAGCACGTTTGAAATTTGAAATTGTCTGTTGAGATTTAAGTTCAATCGGCAATTCATTAAATTGCTTAGTGCCATTATAATCAATTCTCTGTTTAGTTTTTTCAAGCCTACATCTTGCCACTCTAAGATTGGCCTGATTTCTAGTACAAATAGTGTTCTGATTCTGAGATATAGCTATTGTCTGATGACCAATATTTCTGATATTCTTAAAAACGTAAATAAGAGCTTGATATATATGTTGTCCGTGAATTGGTAGTACTGTTGTCGCATAATCATTAAACAGTGACACAGTGGGGTATCTTAGTGGCAAATTGTAAATAATTTTCAAGGCCTTATTCTGCATGCATTGCAGAGATTTTAAAGAACTATTGTGCTTGTTGTACGCATATGTAACTGCCATGTAATTCAAATGAGACTGAATAAGTGACTCAAAAATTAAGAGTTTAGTTCTTAAGTTCAACTTCTTATGTATTTTATACAAAATACCAATCGCAGGAGATATTTTACTCCTAACCTGTTCGATATGCATATCCCAGCATAGATTACTTTGTAGTGTAACCCCCAAGTACTTCGCAGATAGTGCCTCTGAAACTAGCTCTCCATTTACATTGATGCTAAACGGATTAATTTCAGATGCAGACAACCGAGGACGAAATCGGACTATTTTTGTTTTATTAGGATTAATTAGTAATCTATTTAAACGTGCAAATTCTACAATTAACGCTGCATCATGTTCCATACGAACTTTTAACTCTATATCATACTTATATGGATAAAGTAAACATATATCGTCAGCAAACATTACTAATTTACCGAAAAGATTCAAGTGCTCTATATCATTCAAATAAATTGAAAATAATAAGGGGCCTAGTCCACTACCCTGTGGTACTCCAAAATTTATCGAGCCCATACAACTTTTTGCCTCATTTATTTGCACATACTGCTTTCTGGCTGATAGATAGTCTCTAAATAATAACATTTCTTTCCCTCCTACCCCATAATATTTTAATTTCTGAATTAAAATATCGTGATCAACTAGATCAAAAGCCTTGGTAAGATCAAAAAATATAGCAGCCACTCCATTGAAACCATTATCAAGTCCAGAACAAATGTACTGAGTAACATTTACCACCGCATCAACTGTACTACAACCCTTCCTAAATCCAAATTGTAAGTCGTAGAGTAAATTATTTCCTTCAAAATAGTCCGACAGCTTATGAAACAAAACTTTCTCTATTATTTTATCTACAATCGACAAAACAGCAACTGGACGATAATCATCAATGGAGCTAGCATTACTTTTCTTCGGTATAGGCACTACCTTGTGAATTTTTAAACAATTTGGGTAAATGGATGAAGAAACCATCTTATTAAAAAGGTGAACGAAAGTTGGAGCCAATTCCTGTGCACATTCCTTTACAAACTTTGCTGATATGTTATCATATCCCGGACTCTTATTACCTTCCATTCCTGCTATTATAGATAGCACATCACTCTGACTGATACTACTAATTTGAAAATCAGAATTCGACCTACAAAGAGTCCGAAGTGCATTAACTGTATCGTCAGGATTTATACATATTTGCCTCCTTAGCTCTGCAGCAATATTTGTAAAATAATTATTCAAACAATTAGCTATATCATTATCATCAACTATTACATTCCCTTCAAGATTTTTCAAACTTATTTCAGTCTTTTTGAACCTCGAAAGTGATTTATTTATAAAACTCCAACATTTTCTTGTATCACTGCCTAATTCCTTCAAATTTTCTGCATAATAATTCTCCCTAGATACTTTACTCGCTATTTTTATGATTCGGCCTATCCGTCTTAAAGCCTCATTAACACTATTTTCCCTACGCTTCACCTTTCTGCGTCTTTCCAACAATTTACGTTTTAACAAAATTAGCCTCTGAAGGTTTTTATTAATCCAGGGTGCCATATCGAATTGCAGCATTGTTACACTTTCCTTCACTGTTGTGGACTGATCCATTGCAGCCCCCATACAAGCCATTAGTTCATCTGCCAACTCAGAAACATTCAAGTCGTCATAGTTCTCTGGAAGCGTCTCCTTTAAAATTTCCTTAGCCTTTCTGTAGTCACAAAACTTTCTCAAAGTCACCAAATTTTCTTTCTCTACCTTCTTAGTAACGTATTTACAAGACAGTAAATTATGGTCGGTTAGATCACACTCTATCGAGTCAACAAACAACTTCTCAGATACATTACTGAATATGTGATCAATACACGAACCACTTTCTGGCCGAGTTACCAAATTGTGAGCATTGTAGCAATCATAATTCTGAACCATTGATTCCAACTCACCATAATCGGAGCTGCGATATAAGTCAATGTTAGAGTCCCCAAGAATTACAATTGGATTAAAAGCATTTACTCTCAAAGCGTTTTCAAGAATATCTATAAAAGCAGGCACAACACATTTCTGCGAACGATAAAAAGATATTATTTTCATTGGTTTATTCGCAATTTTAAAATTATTTAACGTGATCGTGATTATATTTACAAATCCTTCACTTCTACAAATATCTACCGTGTAATGAAATATTTCTTTAACATATATTGTAGTACCACCATAATTATCGTCTCTACAAGAATGCACTGCTTTAAACCCAGGAATAGCATATAATTGTGTAATATTTTTTTGGAACCACGTTTCTTGAATGGCAATAATGTCAGGCAGTTTTGAAAAACTTGACAGTAACTCTTTAAATCTATTGAATTTATCAATTGAAGAAACACTTCGTATATTAACGCTAATAACATGAAAATAATTCTGATTTATTTCATTAGAATATTCTAAAAAGCTTGAAAATTTTTTAAAATATTGATTTTTAATCATAAAAAATGTAAATTATAAATAAACTGAAAAGACTTTTTTTCCTCAATTAAAAGAAAAATTTATGACGGAGATTCAAAATCAGCAACATCATCATCATCACCTGAATGAACATCTTCAACATCACGGTTGCAAACCATTGACCGCCTATTAAAATGTTTGTTAGTTGTTGCATCTAGTAACATTTGGTCCACATCATCTTCACTTTTAATTAGTATCTGTCGAGATATTTCACTCTTTTTGCAAAAAACTTTTCCATCTCTAGCATAAACATATTGGAATCCAATTGACTTAAGAGATTTTGCATGATACAACAGACTTAGAGTGTCTTTGCTCAAGTAGTCGTTAACGAAAATATTTTTAGTGTCCTCATTTGCTTTCAATTTAGCCTTCGAACCCATTAATTTTTCTTTATGAGTCTTTGCTGCAAATTTCACAACAAGTGTTTTGTTTGCATTCTCCCTCCTCTTGTTTCCAATAAAATAAGCAACCTCCACTGCGCTCTTTTCCAACTCAACACCAACGCTCTTTGACAACGACAACACAGCATCTAATGCATTGTCATTACTCTCTGCTTTTAAACCGCTTATAATGCAATCATTCTTTACTCTCTCATCATGCAGTATTTTGACAGACTGTTTCAACGTCATCACTTCGCTTTTTAACTTTTTGTTTTCTTTTTCAATTGCAGTAATTTTCTTTTTGTTTTCTGCGACATCTTTAAACACCTCATCAAATTTTGCCGACATAAAGTTGATTGATTCAGTCAGCTGATCGAGTTTCTCAAGCTTCTCTAGTTTTCGTAGTTCAGTTTTTATTGTACTCAGCTCTTTTTTTATCTCGCCATCTCCTTCTTCGCAACAAAAGTGACAGGAGTATAATTCACTCTCATTTTTCAAGAGTCTCTCAAATGCTCTCCTAGTTAAATCAGAGCAACGAAAATGAAAACTGTTCTTACATACGTCACATTGTATATAATCATCTGATTCTTCTTTGATTTCATTTTTACAACGACCACAAGAAATTTTTTTATTGCCAACACTACGACGGGCTGATGCTTTTGGCATATCTGCAAACTCGTATTGTCCTTGATAAAGTATATTTTAATCTATATGATCAATGACTTTTTTATTTTTTTTTTGATCGTATTTTATGTAAAAAAATCAATTTAAAAAAGAGCGATTTGAGCACCCAAAAAAAAAAAAAACACTTCTAATCTCCAGAGTTGCCAACTTTTTTTTTGTTATTTATTACCCAAATTTGCTGACATTTGGCACTGTGAGCCATTTTAGGCCCTTTGTTGTCAAAATGGAGTATGGATATGGTATCAGATCGGCTACATCTGACCATATGTTGATATAGCTGCTACGGGTGCATAAATGGTGCATTTTCACGGAATTTAGTCGAAATGTGGTTAATGTGTATAACTAAGGTGATGGGTATTCGGCCGCACTTACTGCCTTTTTAACTGTTTTTATAACCACCACCATAGGATAAGTGGTATATTTATTTAGTCATTCCGTTTGTAACACATCGAAATATCTATTTTCGACCCATTAGGAACGTTGTAAAATTCTAAGACGATTTAACGATGTCCGTGTGTCTGTTCGTCTGAAGGTTCGTCAATTGTAATCACTCTACAGTCTTTAAAAATTCAAATATTGAGTTAAAATTTTGCACAGACCCGTATTTTTTCTATACGTAGGTAAGGGGCCCTGAATGGGCGAAATAGGAACATATTTGGATATAGCTCCCATATTTTGGATCTTAGGCCGAAATTTGGAACAGTGAGTTGTATCTAGACTCATAACATCTGTCCCGAATATAGTCCAGATCGGGCTATATTTAGATATAGCTGCTATAAAGACCGATCTTCAGCTTTAGGGTCTAATGACCATAACAGGCGCTGTTATAGTCCGATTTTGCTGAAATTTTAAACAGTGATTGCAGTAGGGGCTTCGATATCCGACGCGAATATGGTGTAAATTAGGTTAGGTTTAAGTGCCACTTAGACGTTTTCATCCATTGTGATACCACATTAACAGAAGAAGGAAGATGGGTTCTAGGCCTACCGTTGGACCATCCAGATGGCTTTAAAAAGCCCAATAACATGTTGATGTTCACATGCGCTATATCAGACAGGTTCTCAAAGAAATGAGAACCTAAGGTGCAACAACTTCTGACTGCTAGTGCGAGACACACACAAAGAAGGTGTTCTGTAGTGTCTTCGTCTTCGATGTCCTCACATCTTCTGCAAAAGTCGTTGCTGGCAACCTTCAGTCTGCCAGTGACCTGTCATGACGGACACAATGACTGAGACGTCTGTTCTAGCCAATGACAGCAAAGCAGCAGACCTCTTCAAGTCTAGATTAGACCACATAGTTTTGGAATGCTAACAGCCCCCTCTTTGTGACCATCTACCACTCGTTGTCTTTCAGGCCTAGTCCTGGAAACTTAGCATGCAAGTCGCTAGAGGCATACGTATAGATTCCAGCACCCCTGGAATGTATAGGGTAGTTCCTAGTCTCGCAAGCTCGTCCGCTTAACAGTTCCTGGGGATATCTCTGTGACCCGGCACCCAGAACAGGTGAATATTGAACTGTTCAGCCAACTTGTTGAGAGATCTGCGACAGTCGAGGGCGGTTTTTGTGTTCAGAAATACGTTCTTCAGGGATTTAATGGCTGTCTGAGAAGATATTTATGCCAATCGTCGTAATGGCATTATATCTAGCCATTCCACCATTTACTTAATTGCAAGGATCTCTGCTTGATGCACACTGCAGTGGTTGGATAACCTTTTCGATAAGACCAGCTCTAGATCTTTAGAGTATACCTCATAGCCCACCTGGAATCATCCGTACAGAAGTCTATACAAACTTCTGTTACCAGGTATATCGTAGTTCCAATCGGTTCTATCAGGAATAGTGGTACAGTACTTGTTATCAAAAAGCAGCTCAGGTAGGGTGTAATCCATGCTGTCTGGAACATCGGATATTGTGTCAAGGATAACACAGTGTCCGTAGCCGCCACATGACCAATGAGAAAGCTCCCTTAACCTCACGGCAATGGTCGCTGCAATTTTGGTAGTCATAATGTCCAGAGACATAAGACATAGCATTTAATGCAGTGCATCAAATGGTGTCGTTCTCAGTGTGGCTGTAATGCACAAACAAGCCATCCTTTGGATCCGGTCAAGTATTGAGCAGTAGGTGGACTTTTGAAGCGCCGTCCTCTAGACCATAACACCATATAGCGTTATATAATAAATTTTGATAACAGATATATTCACGGTGGTGGGTATCAAAAGTTTGGCACGGCCGAACTTAATTCGTTTTTAATTGGGTTTTTATACCCACCACCGAAGAATGGGGGTTCAGATTTTAATTTTTAATATAGCTTCCATATAGACCGATCTCTCGATTTAAAGTCTTGGTCCCATAAAAGGCTCATTTATAATGCGATGTAGCTAATATTTGACACAGTGACTTAAGTAAGGCTTTTCGATATCCGTGTCGTATATGGTTCAAATCGGTCTATATTTGGATGTAGCTACCAAAAAGACCAATATTTTGTTCGACAAAATTGAACAATGACTATGTACTTATAAGGCCACTCAATGTCCATGCCGAATTTGGTCCAAATCGAACCATATTTCAATAAAGCTGATGTGGGGGCATAAAATATGAATTTTTCGCCGGATTATGACGAAAGGTGGCGGGAAAAGTTTTATCAAAACTTTCAACTCCACCGAAGACTACTGAAAAGTTGGCTTAGATTGTTGGATTTTTCTGGAAAATTTTATGATTTTTTTTTTTTGTTACAAATGAGCATTGTCTAGACTTTGAAAATTTGTTTTCCTTTGAAAAAGTTTTCATATTTTGTTTCAGTTTTTCATAATCTCAACTAGTTTAGAGATTTGCATAAAATCTAGTCAACAGGCATCAACATTGTAGTCCATCATCAATTGCAGATTTAGCTAAAATAAAAGCGTCAAATAAATGTAGATTTGGCTGCTACTACCTGGTAAAACTTTTGTCTGGGTATATGTTCGAGCTCTCATCATCATCAATTTATATGGAAATCTATATCCCTAAACAATTTGCATTCCATAAAAATAATTGAAACATTCTCGTTAGCAATTCATATGTGAATATTGGGTATTGGTATGCTATAACGCCACGTAAACAGTTTGCAATGGTAATTCTTTGAAAAAGGCTTAACTCAATGCATCCATCCATACATTCAACCAATTGAGCCGCCTTTTGGCCTTTCGCACATGGCCCTCATTCATATGCAAATTTAAGATTGGGCCAAATGTTCACTCTGTATTTTTGTTTGGCTTGTAAAATAAAAACCTAATACTTTTGTATTCAATTTCAAATCTTTTTGATAATAGTGGCTGAATTGAGTGAGATTGGCCACACAATTCATTGGCAACAGTTTATTTATTTATTTTTTATTTTTTGGAAAGGATTATCTGTCAAAATTCTAGCTAATTGCAAAAATACAAAACAAAATAGAAAAAATACAAACTTGAAATGAACCAAAGCTGACTTTTCTATGCTCTACAACAAATAAGGCACAAAATCAGCATTTCGCAGAGCAGAGTATTAGGATTCAAAAGGCTAACAAACACCCACTTAACAAACAATTGTTCATATATATATTTTTTTTTTTTTTTAATTTAATTTTTGTGTCTTTTTTTCTTTTGTATTTTCGACCAGCTTCAATTTCAACTCTTCAATTTTTGAGCATCATTCATTGGCCACGTAGTTGGCAAACTCATATCAGCAGCGATCAATTTTACTTCCTCGATTGGCCAGACACGTTTCAATTACCCACAGCCATTCGTCGTATGCTCGCATTTGCGACAGAATCAAAGTGTGGCCCAACAACGCTTGCAGTCTGGAGGTAAAAACCAGACAGAAAGGAAAAGAAAAACGAATCCCTAAACCACAAAAATTGCAACTTTTTGTACAACTTTACGCCCTCCAGGTTCAGAGTTTGTTAAAAGAGTTTTCAGCTGTTTTTTTTTTATCATTTTCTCCCTTCCTTTTTCGGTTTTCCCATGGCTGGAAACTATTACAACAAAAACAACAAAAAGGGAATTCAAAATGTAATTGTCTGTGGGCTACCATGTGTCTGTCTGTGCATGTGTGCGTAGTGATTGTAATTCAACTATCGGTAAACAACTCATTCATCTGTCCATCTACAAAGTGTTAGCGAACAACAGCACCAAGGAGAGGAGAAAAATCACCAATTCATTAGTGATAGAGAGCAAAGGCACATAAAAAAGCATTTTAAAACGGTGGACTAAATAAATCAAGGGTGTAGCAACAGCAAAGAAAGAAAAAAAAAATCCTTTTCCAAGGGAAAGGGTACTCTTAGTATATTTTTCCAAAAGAATGGATAGTTTTAGTACCCTTTTCTAAGGGAAAGGATAGTTTAAGTACCCTGTTCCAGGGACAAGGGTAGCTTTAGTAGCCTTTACAAAGGAGAAGAATATTTGTAATACGCTTTTCCAATGAAAAGGGTAGCTTTAGTATCCTTTTCCAAGAAAAAGGGTAGTTTTAGAACTCTATTCCAAAGAAAAGGTTTTCCAAGGATAAGAGTAATATTAGTGCCATTTTCCACATGAAACGGTAGTTTTAGAACATTTTTCCATGCGAAAGGATAAATTTAGTACACTTTTCTAACGGAAAGGGTATTGCTAGTAACTTTTACCAAGGAAAAGGGTAGCTTTAGTAGTATTTTTCCAAGGTAAAGGGTAGTTTTAGCATCCCTTTCTAAGGGAAAGGGTAGTTTTAGTACCCTTTTTCCAAAGAAAATGTAGTTTTTGTACCCTTTCCCATCGAATAGGGTAATTTTAGGCTCTTTCCAAGGGAAAAGGTAGTTTTAGCACATTTTCCAAAAGAAAGAATAGTTGTATTACCATTTTCCAAGAGAAAGGGAAGTTTTAGTACCTTTTTTCCAAGGAAAAGGGTAGGTTTAGTACCATTTTTCAAGAAAAATGGTAGTTTAGTACCATTTTCTAAGGAAAAGGGTAGGTTTAATACTATTTTCCAGGGAAAATGATAATTTTAGTACTCTTTTCCAAGGAAAAGGGTACTAAAACCACCAAAGTGTACTAAAACCAAACCAACTTTTCTAGGGAAAAGGTGGTTTTAGACTCTTTTCAAGGAAAAGGGTAGTTTTAGAACCCCTTTCAAATAGAAAGGGTAGTTTACGAACCCTTTTCCGAGGAAAAGGTTTGCTTTACTATTGTTTTCCCAGGGAAGGGGTAGTTTTGGTTGCCTTTGCCAAGGGAAAGGCTATTTATTAGTACACTCTTCCAAGGGTAGTTTTAGTACACTTATCCAAGGGAAAAAGTAGTTTTAGTACCCTTATCTAAGAGAAAGGGTAGTTTTAGTACCCTTTTCCAAGAGAAAGGGCAGTTTTAGTACGCTTATCCAAGGTAAACGGTAGTTTTAGTACACTTTTAGTACTCTTTTCCAAAGTAAAGGGTAGTTTTAGTACCCTTTTCCAAGATAAAGGGTAGTTTTAGTACATTTATCCAAGGAAAAAAGTAGTTTTAGTACCATTTTCCAAGAGAAAGGGCAGTTTTAGTACGCTTATCCAAGGTAAACGGTAGTTTTAGTACTCTTTTCCAAAGTAAAGGGTAGTTTTAGTACCCTTTTCCAAGGGAAAGGGTAGTTTTAGTATACTTATCCAAGGGAAAAAGCAGTTTTAGTACCCTTATCCAAGAGAAAGGGTAGTTTTAGTACCCTTTTCCAAGGAAAACGGTAGTTTTAGTGCCCTTTTAGTACTCTTTTCCAAAGGAAATGGTAGTTTTAGTACCCTTTTCCAAGGGAAAGGGTAGTTATAGTACCATTTTTCAAGGACAATGGTAGTTATAGTTCCATTTTCTAGGGAAATGGTAATTTTAGTACCCTTTTTCATGGGAAAGTGTAGTCTTGGTAACCTTTTCCAAGAGAAAGGGTTGTTAAAGTACCCCTTTTCAAAGAAAAAGAACAGTTTTAGTACTCTTTTCCAAGAGAAAAGTTAGTTTTAGTACCCTTTTCCAACATAAAGGGTAGTTTTAGTACTTTTCCCAAGACTAAGGGTAAATTAAGTACCCTTTTCCAAGACAAAGGGTAGTTTTAGTACACTTTTCCTAGGGAAAAAGTAGGTTTAGTACCTTTTTCCAAGAGAAAGGGTAGGTTTAGTACCCTTTTCCAAGGAAAACGGTAGTTTTTGTACCCTTTTAGTACTCTTTTCCAAAGGAAATGGTAGATTTAGTACCCTTTTCCAAGGGAAAGGGTAGTTTTAGTACCCTTTTTCAAGGAAAATGATAGTTGTAGTTCAATTTTCTGGGGGAAATGGTAATTTTAGTACCATGTTCCAAGGGAAAGTGTAGTCTTGGTAACCTTTTTCAAAGGAAGAGGTAGTTTGGTACCCTTTTCCAAAGGTAAGGGTTGTTAAAATACCCCTTTTCAAAGAAAAAGGATAGTTTTAGTACCCTTTTCCAAGAGAAAGGTTAGTTTTAGTACCCTTTTCCAACATAAAGGGTAGTTTTAGTACTTTTCCCAGGGGAAAGGGTTAGTTTTAGTACCCTTTTCCAAGACTAAGGGTAGTTTAAGTTCCCTTTTCCAAGACAAAGGGTAGTTTTAGTACATTTTTCAAAGGGAGAAAGTAGGTTTAGTACCCTTTTCCAAGATAAAGGGTAGGTTAAGTACCCTTTTCCAAGGAAAACGGTAGTTTTAGTACCTTTTATTATCAATTTTCTAAGGGAAATGGTAGTTTTAGTACCCTTTTCTAAGGGAAAGGGTAGTTTTAGTACCCCTTTTTCAAGGAAAATGGTAGTTCTAGTTCCATTTTCTGAGGGAAATGGTAGTTTTAGTATCCTTTTCCAAGGGAAAGTGTAGTCTTGGTAACCTTTTCCAAAGGAAGAGGTAGTTTCGTATCCTTTTCCAAGGGAAAGGGTTGTTAAAGTACCCCTTTTCAAAGAATAAGGATAGTTTTAGTACCCTTTTCCAAGAGAAAGGTTAGTTTTAGTACCCTTTTCCAACATAAAGGGTAGTTTTAGTACTTTTTCCAAGGGAAAGGGTTAGTTTTAGTACCCATTCCCAAGACTAAGGGTAGTTTAAGTTCCCTTTTCCAAGACAAAGGGTAGTTTTAGTACATTTTTCCAAGGGAAAAAGTAGGCTTAGTACCCTTTTCCAAGGAAAATGGATAGTTTTTAGTACCATTTTCCAACATAAAGGGTAGTTTTAGTACTTTTTCCAAGGGAAAAGATTAGTTTTAGTACCCTTTCCCAAGACTAAGGGTAGTTTAAGTACCCTTTTCCAAGCCAAAGGGTATTTTTATTACACTTATCCAAGGGAAAAAGTAGTTTTAGTACCCTTTTCCAAGAGAAAGGACAGTTTTAGTACGCTTATCCAAGGAAAACGTTAGTTTTAGTACCCTTTCCAAGGGAGAGGGTAGTTTTAGTACCCTTTTCCAAGGGAAAGGGTAGTTCTGGTAGGGTAGGGAAAGTGTAGTCTTGGTAACCTTCTCCAAAGCAAGGGGTAGTTTGGTACCCTATTTCAAGAGAAATGATTGTTAAAGAACCTCTTTTCAGAGAAAAAGGGTAGTTTTAGTACCCTTTTCCAAGGAAAAGCGTGGTTTTAGTACCCTTTTCAAGGCAAAGGGTAATAGTTTCGAAGCGATAGGGAAGTTTTGGTACCCTTATTCAAGGAAGAGGGTAGTTTAAGTACCCTTTCCAAGGGAAAATGTAGTATTTGTGCCCTTTTCCAAGGGAAAAAGTAGTTTTAGTATCTTTTTCAATAAGAAAGTTTAGTTTTAGTACACTTTTCCAATTAAAAAGATAGTTTTAGTACCCTGTTCCATCTGAACATGTAGTTTTATTACCCTTTTCCAAGGGAAAGGGTACTAAAGCTAGACTCTCCCTTGGAAAAGCGTACTAAAACTACACTTTTCCGTACTAAAACTACCCTTTCCCTTAGAGTAGTATTAGTACCCTTTTCAAGGCAAAGGGTAATAGATTCCAAGCGAAAGGGTAGTTTTGACTACCCTTTCCCTTGGATAAGTACCCTTTCCAAGGGAAAATGTAGTTTAAGTACCCTTTGATAAGAGAAAGGGTAGTTTTAGTACCCATTAATAAGGAAAAGGGTAGTTTTAGTACCCTTTTCCATCCTTTTCCATGGGAAATGGTAGGTTTTAGTACGCTTTTCCAAGGGAAAGTCTAGCTTTAGTACCCCTTTCCAAGAAAAAGTGTAATTTTAATATCCTTTTCCAAGGAAAGAATAGTTTGTTTTAGTACCCTTTTTCAAGTGAAACGTTAGCTTAGGTACCCTTTCCAAATGAAACGGTAGTTTTAGTACCCTTTTCCAGGGGAAGGGGTAGTTTTAGTAACCTTTTCCTTGGAAAAGCGTAGTTTTAGTACCCTTTTCATGACAAAACGGTAATAGTTTCCAAAGGAAAGGGTAGTTTTAGTACCCTTTTCAAAGATAAAGGGTAGTTTTAATACCCTGTTCAACGGGAAAGGGTAGTTTTAGTACCCTTTTTAAAGAGAAAGTGTAGTTTTAGTACCCTATTTAAAGAGAAAGGGTAGTTTTAATACCCTATTTAAAGAGAAAGAGTAGTTTAAGTTCTCGTTGCCAAGCGAAAGGATAGTGCCAGCACACTTTTCTAAGCGAAGGTGTAGTTTTGGCTTACTTTTCCAAGAAAAACTGTAGTTTTAGTATTTTTTTTTTAAAGGTAAGAGTAATTTTAAGCGAAGAGGTAGTCTTAGTACCCTTTTCCAAGAGAAAGGATAGTTTTGCCACCCTTTTCCAAAGGAAAGTATAGTTTAATGACTCCTTTATGAAGCCCTTTTCCGTTTCTTGAGATGCCCTGTTGTTCTGTTAAAAGTTCCCAGCCTGATATGATCCTCTAGTAAGTCCATATCCTTTTATAAATCTCAAGCCAGTTGACTTACTACTTTTGCCCGACAAAAATGCCGAACCCAATGCAAGTTACAGCCTAAAGAAAATGCAGCCTGCCTAATAAACTTGTTTTAATTTTGTAAAATATCATATCTAAATTGTACACTTCCATTCTATAGCTTACTTTTCTCCACTCTCACATAACTATGAGCTATTCCAACCACCATCTCACCAAAACAAAAAAAAACCAAAAACTTTGCATTGCCCCTAGACATTACATGGCAAAAACTCGGTAAAAGACCGCAAGCTAAAGCTCAAGGAGTAGATGAAATGCCATGTAACAAAATATTCAAGTCCTCCAGAAACATTTTGGGCAGTGACGGGAAAAAGTGACAAATATTCAAATATAACATGAAAAATTTACAATAATACCGCAGCATAAAAACAAACACATACACACACACACTCGCATGTGTGTGTGTGTGTAGTGGAAAAACTTTAGCAAAACTGCACTGATGTAGAACACTTGCCGCATATTTGACTAACACCATGTTCTGCAATGACTAGCACAACCCTTAAGGCTAAACAATTCACACCCACCAATGCTATGTCAGCAAAAGGGACAGCTACGGGGAACGGGACCGGAATTGGGACACCATACATCTCCCCTATGAGTGTATAGGGGCAAAAATGTCCCATTTCTGCCACATGACAAGTCAGCCACTATTTTGTAGTTTATTATGAAAATTCAATGCCAGCGCCATCTAAAATGCACTGGCGAGCCCACACTACTTCTTCTTCGTGCATGAAACTCATATAGGGGTTAACATTCCGGGAGAAAAAAAACACACACACACTCATGGATCCGCAGCTGCGGGAAGAGGCCAACAAAAAAAAAACACAGAAGGATGCAAACTGTCGCTCATGTATAAATGTTTAAAGAAGCTCATGAGGCTGTGGTGTGGCATCTACAAATTGTTAACTTCTTGCTTGGCATGTATCGTCGGTTGTATCGCATGTATTCTCGACATATATATTCTTGCCACAAAACGCTGC